>NW_026849448.1:0-194787 GCF_030869305.1 Colletotrichum tamarilloi
CGAGCTTCAAGAGCGTCGATGTTAGCTTGGTTAAGGGTGCGCGCCAGGCCAACGGCAAGATTGTGGCGAGCAACTTCTTGATTCCTACCTCTGGTGAGGCCATTGGTGCCACCACCACCTGGTCCTAACCCTAACCCTAACCCTAACCCTAACCCTAACCCTAACCCTAATTCTTTATAGCTATAAATCTTAATAACGAGCTATACGGTCGCTCGTAATTAATTTTTTATAATTATAAATCTTAATAATAAGCTATATAGTTACTCATAATTAATTTTTTATAATTATAAATCTTAGAAAAGTTCGGTAGTTATGCGCGCGCTAAGGATTCTTTATAACTATAAATCCTACTTATTACTTATAATTTTTTATAATTATAAAAAATTATATTATTATTATACCTATATTTATACTTACGTACCCCTATATACCCATACCTTAGTAAATAGAAAAAGAGAACTTAAAAACTCCTAAGTACGTACTTTAATAAAATATAACGTTTACGCTTACCTAAGACTACATATACCTAGGCTTTTATTATAATACGTAACTTTTAATTATAATACTAAAGTTTTAATTATAATACTTAAATACTTCGGCTATAGCGCTTAGCCTTTAGCTATAATACTTATAATTTTTAACTTTTAATTATAATACTAAACTTTTTACTTTTAACTATAATATTTATAAGCTTCGGTTATAAAGCCCTATTATACTTTTAACTATATAGCTAAAAAAGCTTTAACTATAGTACTTAATTATTACTTAACTTTTTATTATAATACCTTATGAGCTTTAGCTATAGCCCTATTATACTTTTAGTTATATAACTAAAAAAGCTTTAGTTATAATACTTAACTATTACTAAACTTTTAGCTATAACGCTTTATAACCTTTAGCTATAACGTCCTATAACCTTCGACTATAACGCCCTATAACCTTTTACTATAACGCCCTATAAGCTTTAGCTATAGCCTTATTATACTTTTAGCTATATAACTAAAAAAGCTTCGGTTATAGTACTTAACTCTTTACTATAATAACTAAAAAACTTCGGTTATAGCTAGTTAGCTTTAGCTATAGTACTTAACTTTATATTATAATACTTAAAAACTTTAGCTATAGCTAATTAGCTTTAGTTATAGTACTTAACTTTTTATTATAATACTTAAAAACTTCGGTTATAGTACCTAACTTTTTATTATAATACCTACTTAAAAGCTTTAGTTATAATATTTAAAAACCTTAGCTACGGCGCTCTAACCTCTTATTATATAATTAACTAGCTTCGGTTATAGTACCCTTTTATAATACTTAGCTTTTTATTATAATACTTAAAAGCTTTAGTTATAATACCTAACCTTTTATTAATTTTATTATAATACTTAAAAGCTTTAGTTATAATACTTAACTTTTTATTATAGTACCCCGAGCTAGCCCCTAGCCGTTATATATAGCTAGCTAGCTAATTAATTTTTATTATAGTAGTATACAGGGCTATTTATAATATTACTTATGCCCCTATTGCCGCCTATACTTAGCTTTTACTATACCTATGCACGGGCTATATCGATATACCTAATTAGCTTTAGCTACCGCCCGACCTTCGGCCGCGCCGCGTATTAGGCCAAGGGGGGGTACGGAGCGACCCCTGGGCCCACGAGTAGAGAAAAAGCCAAGTCTCTTACTTTAAAGTTGAACCCCTAAGACAAGGTATACTTAGCAGACCATCCTGGCACGTCGGGTCCATCTTCCTCGGGAACGTTGGTGCCCCAACGTGACCGTCCTTGCATACACTCTGTGACCAATAAAACACCGCGGCCTCCGTCACTTACTTCTACTTAAAGAGGCGCATTGCGGCACGGTCAGGCAGCCAATGTTCCCAAATTCAGCCCTCAATGAGAGCCGAATCACTCATTTGCTATATTTGGGGCTCACGTTACTCCCTCGCTATCCCTTACCTCATCTCTGCGGTCCACACAGTTTAGAGTACCGGCAACATGGCTGAGCCGGCCGAACACGACTCCGACGATGAGAAGATCCTCACCTCACCTCCTCCCGAGGGATTCAGTCCGGAGGCCGTACGGAGATTTCTCGACCTCTTTCGCAAGGAAGACGCCCAGGAAATTCTTTTTCAATACGACGCGATCCTACCTCATAACGCCGAGTTCGACCAGCTGCTACGCTGGGTGACCGACCCCACTACCGGTGACACTGCCGTCCACGTCGCTGCTTCTGCTCGAAACATTGGTGCCCTCGGCAGCCACATCGAGAGCTTTGGCAGAGACTGGAGCGCCAATCCCTGGCTCTTGACGTGCTTCAGAGCCCCTTTTTTCCTCCGAAACAAGGCTGGGGATACTGTCTTTCACGTTGCGGCTCGCACTGGCCGTTTAGACGTCGTGAACGGAGTTTGGCGCGTTTTCTGGCTGCATCCAGGATGGAATCAACCCTCCTACGAGTCTGGGTCCGATGCCTACGCGCCTGTTTGCGAAGATTTAGGGGAGTTCGAACACGATCCCGAACAAATATCCGTCCCCGAGTACATGGTGGCCATTGTCCTCTTGGCCAGGAAGAACGGCAACGGCTACACCGCTGCCGACGAAGCCGCTGCGGCTGGCCATCATGACGTCGCGCAGTGGCTGCGGCTGATGCTGGAACGTCTCACCCTGGGCAATAAGAGAGCGACCGAGAGTAGGATGGCGAGGATGGAAGAGCTGGTTGACAACCGCTACGATATTGATGGACATCATGTTACGCCAGACCAGCTTCCGTATATTAGAAGGTGGACGCAGTTTCTTGACGGACGTGTCATTTCAGGTGACTATTGAGGAGAATTTGATGACTTGTATTATTTAATATTGCCATGTTTTTCCGACAGTAGGATAATACAAATCCGGCGGCATCCGACATGGGCGACTTGTACTCTTAGTATCCTCCTGAATTTGTAGACTGCAGGGCTATCGGACCACCCGTTGGGAAATGACCAACTAGCGGCTTTAACGCACTGATTTGACCTAAGACACTATAACTAACTCTATCGTAGACGCTGAATGTCTATGGCTGACTACTAAACAGGTGTCCGTGAGTAAAAATCAAAAATCTTGACCTGAGGCCTTTCATAATACAATTAGCCAGTCTACCCCTATTTCTTTAAGGTCCTCGATCCAGTTCCTACTCTCTCTGGTATCTTCACTATGCCTCTTATCCCAAATCATTTCTAAGGTTTTAAGTGCGTCTCTCGTAAGCCCCCAAGGCTCAGCTTCCCAGAGATCATGGAATCTTCTCACAACCCAGGCACGCTTTATACAATCAAACGTTTCCAGACCAGTAACGAAAGCTGGCCACGCGGTCGCTGTGAATAGAGCATCTCCCGGAGGAATTCTCAAAAGGTGGGTGATCACTTCCTCTGCTAGAATTTCCAGATTGTCCGGAAGTACTGCGTTAGGCCATAAAGCAAGAACAACGCGGGACAGATAGATACAGACAGCTGCCCTGTGTGCCGAGGCAATTTCAATTCGCTGAAACATGTCTGCGGCTGGTGAGCGTGACTGTAAGTCAATTGCCCAGGCAGTTGGCCTGAACGACCTTGCAGCTTGCAAGAGACCAAGCGCGTTGTGCCGTTTTGATTTGATAAAATCATCTGAAGACGTGATAGCGTCATCAGTCCTTAAGAGTTGAGAACCTGCTTGTATCAAAGGAAGCAGAGCAGCTGGAAACGAGGAGCAGTGATTGCCTTCTGCATCTTGTAGCAGTGATAAGGTAGTCATTGATAGCCAACTTCGTGGTGAGTAAGAATTTGCGAATGATGACCCAAAGAGATCGTATCTAGTGTACATCAAGTCAGCAGCCATCGATCAGGAGACATGGCGACTTACACTAAGCAGTTTGATATCAAACTGCTGCAAAGTGGACTCCATGCAGTCTCCGTTGCCATTGCAGTTGCAATGAGCTTCTCAATGATCACTCTGGCACCACTGATGTGAAACATCCAGTTGCCTTGCCCAGAGTCTATAAGCTCGCACGAAATGAGGAGGAGCACCACCGCGAGGATCAAATCAACGTTTACTGTGGCCATATCTTCCAGAGCAGACTGAAGCATACCGAGTGCCTGCTGCTTAGCCATAAGTGCGTCGTGGATAATCTCCGGCAGGTCCGGCCCGCATCGCTCCGTTAATAGAGATCTCCGTAAGCTTGTGCTCCTCTGAGTCGAGACTATCATGGCTGACATAACTGAAGATTGTGGCAGCCGTTGATAAGTGTTTGACATGTGCAAAGCTGAATTAGCGACGATGGTCTCCATTAAGATTGGCTGCTTATACGCAATCGCAATCAGCTGGCGGAACGGGTTTCGGTTCGGGATGTCATAGAGAACGAGGTCCCTGCAAACATTACTTGCGACTTTCAACAAACAGTATCAGTACGATGAGCAGCTGGAAAGGCGAATGCGACGTACAATAGGCCATATATCTCCTCGATCGATAGTCCAGACCTTCCGCAAGCGGGTCTATCAACGAACGAGGTAGTGAATGAGAAGATTTCGGCTCCGAACTGGCGGATGGTAGCTGGCGTGTAGACTCGATAGAACCCCACGATGCCTGTAGAGTTGAGATGGTATCTCTTTCGGAGATCTGCCTGGTTTTGTCGGATGCATCGGTCGCCAATTTGCCACGACTCGCCATTCCGTTTCCCCATCGTAATAAGACGCCATATCCAAGACACTTTTGATCTCTACTTGTGCACTTCAGGCAGTGCGGAACGGATCGGTCACATTTCAAGCGGCTACGCCTACAGTTATGGCATGCTCCCGATCTTGAATTCATCGCTTGACTTCAATCTTAAAGGGAGAAGAGATAGGTTTCCAGATTGAAAGAGTGGAATGGCCATTCGTATTTGCAGAAGAAGAAGAAGAAGATGTCGTGCTGAGCGTGAATACAGGTTCGAGATTTAGGGGGTTTTCCTTTGCTGTGCGGGGTACTCTTATCTTGCCGAGTTTGAGTAAACAGCTAAACTCTCACTCGTGCGTCACTCGTGCCGCCCGCAGTGTGGGGCACTGATTTTGGGGCCTCATCGCTTCTTCCTATCAGTCCCTCTCGTCGTCTAGTGTTACGGAGGCTACCGGCAACGCTCACTTCCACGCAGTGCCAGCCACCCACTAGCCATAAGAGGCGCTTTCAGAACCATCCAATCTGGGTGTTCATGAAGGCCAGTGCCTCAGAGGAAGGGCTGATAGAAGATCCTACTGCGTATTACGGAAATGATACATAGTACGTGGGCAGTCTATCACGATTCTGTATAGTCTGCAACCCGCTCTTTTGTCTTGAAAGGACGAGACACGTCTACCTCTACCTGCAATCAAACCATTGGAGTCTTCAGCAAAGGCACAATGAGCGTCAAGGGGGGTGGTAAAATTCCAATTTTTCAGTGGACATCACGTATGTGCGCTGCTGAAGCCGAGCTGTGAAATCATTCAACCCGAAAGAGCTAGCCATTTGCGCCTGTATGGTCTCGCTTTTTGTCTTAATTATGCAGTGACACTCGTTTCTGAATCCGGACTAATTCTGTCGGGTCTTTGCAGCCCCTGTTTCTCCCAGTTCTCCATGGCCTGCTCAAATAAAACCGCTTGCTCATCCCAGCCCGGCATAGGGTTGCACTTTCCCCTCTTCAGTCGACTGTCCATCGTCTCCGTGATCATCGCCTCCTCATCGATATCTTTCATCACGTCTTGCTTGAAGATGTAGGACCGGGTCTCGCAGTTCCGCCATCCCGTTCCAGGATTGAGCCAAGCATCCTCCCAATCATTGGTGAAGTAGTGTAGAAAGCTCCCGTGGCTGACGAGCACAACTTGAGGATCCGCATTGCCTCGCTCTGCCAGTTGGCGAATCTTCTGCCGAATGAAGATACGGACTTCGCGAGCTCGGTCTGCTATTGCGTTGCTTTCTGGGCTATAGCGAGTCCCCAAATCCTTCAAGTTCCAGTTGTCCTCAACCAGATCAAGGTTGACAGGCCACTTGGTTTCCGTTACTACATTGTAGAGGATTGTTGTATCACTTCCAGTGTCGCACGGGTCGTCCGAGGTTTCTTGGGCATCAGGAATGGCAATGATTTCGGGGTGACACTTCCGGTTGGTCTTCAGTGCTGGCTGAAACAATAGATAGGCGGACTGAAGAGTTCGGCGCAGCGGAGAAGCAAGGATGAGAGATATCTTCGACTGGTCTGAAAAGGTCGTCTGTCGCAAGGTCATGCATTGCTCTTCGCCCAAGGTGGTCAGGTAAGGGTCAAGAAGAGTGTAGCATCCACCGCCAACATTGTGAAATCCCTGTCCGTGACGGACACAGTGGACAATTGGTGGCATCTGGAAGGATTGAACAGTCAAGATCTATGTGGTGGAAAATCAAAAAGAAATGTAAGGATTAGATAAATGTCATGATGAGGCGCACTCCTCTTCATCAACGCCAGTCCGATGAATATATACAAGTCTAAACTGCTGAATAATCTTAATCTCCGCTGATACATCGGGATCTGAGTGAATGATAACAACACGCTCTGATATCACAAGGGCAACAACGGTGATTTCCGATCCGATGACTTGGCTCAAGGACGCCGTTTTTGATATGGGGATCTTGATCTAACACGAAAGCGCGATAAATCTTGGGCCAATTGGAAGGCAGGCAGATTAGTTGAGCTAGTACAACATAGGCAGCCAAGACACAAGTCATGCATTAGCGTTTTCTTTTTCCCCGACGTCTCTCTGAGAGGTTAGCTAGACTGCCACAGGTATTGGCCTGGCCAACTTCTGATGATGGCTATCAATCAGCCTCAAATCCTGGAGTTCCACCTCGTCAAATGTCCTGATTACAAATAAGCATGGTTACCACTTTACTTTGTGAAGATTTACAACGTGTAGTCTCTTTTATCTAGTATCATGTGAGGTTTCTTGTTCTGCTCTTCTTTAGCGATTGCTTTTCATTAGAGACATCCAGTGGCCAATATCCCAAAAAGTAGGGCTCGCTCATGCCTACCTCGACATTCGTCTCAATGCGCCCTCAGCGAGATGCCAACAACACTGGCTTTATCGTCGAGCGGTCGTAGCTCTAGAACTCTGGCGAAAATCGTTTGTCCCTTACCAAATGGCCGCCCGCGTCCGCAGCTGCATGACGCTGCCGAACATGTATCTGCAGTTGATGAGTCTTTCAAGCAAGCGTTGAGCGCCTCGGCCGTGAGCTTCCCCCGATCTTGACAAAGTGCTGTAGCGGAATATACCACGAAGAGAGGATTTAATTGGAAGACATATACATGTACAGTTGAGAACGGCTTGATTCTTCTTAGTGATGGACCCTTAAGGGGTCGTATCTCAACACCGTACGAAGCGGGCTGCCGTCTCGCGGTAAGCAGTATTGTCCGGCAGCAAGTGGGCAGCACCACGTGTGGCGCTGCGATAGAATACTCTCCATCTCCAGCGTACCCATGTCCCAATTCTTGATGCAATACTTCATCTCGGGCTTGACCGTCATCCTCCCAGAGCTGATTAGGGAGCTTGATATTCCACAAGGATCCAGTGTGTGGCCAGCGATCGTCATTCCCTCGTCATCGCCAGCAACTTACGCATCTTCGGCAGTCTTAGGGATATGTTGAGGGGTTAGGGGGATATCACGTCGTCATATGCTGTCTTCCCTAGCTTCTTGCCTGGAGTGTAATAAGCGGATTCAGCATCAATCCGCTGATGCTAAATTTCTGTGGTGCTCTACAAGGACTAGGCGTTGCGGCATCTTTGCCTACCGGAGCCATGCTCATGGGGTCGTTACATCATTCTGAGCCCCGCAAGAACCTCGTCTCCGCACATAGTGAACGGCACTTCAGCAATACTTGGTTTTTTGGTCGGCATTCTTGTGGCAGGGATCGTGGGTCAGTCCAAGCTATAGGGGTTTTACTTCTGGATTGGCGCCAATCTTAGAGCAGTGGCATTGTTAACTTCAGTCTTGTTCGTTCCGCGTCTGTATTCAACAGACCAAACCCCCAATCGAAGCCAAATTTGACTACCCTGGTGCCATAACCATTTCGTGCGGCCTTATTCTTGTCATATTCTTTATCTTACAATCAGCAAACACCCCTGCGGGATGGCGAACACCACATCTTTCAATTGGTCTTTTACTTGGTGTCTTGTCCCTCCTTGCTGCAGGCTAATCCACCTATATCGAAACGCGCCTCTCTTCTCAACCTCTCTTACCGGCTTCGGTCCTCACAACACCTGGGATGAGCCCTCTTCTTGAGACCCTCTTTCTGCTATACGACACTTGGGGGATCTTTTCTATATTTAGCACACGTTACTGTCAAGACATCATGACTGCAAGTCCATGACACGTGGTAACGTGGTATACGCCCCTCGGCGTTTCTGGTCTCACACTTAGCATTGTCGAAGGTTTCATCTTACACCTACTTCCAGTGTACGTGCTATTGGTCATATCCGGTCTGGGTGCTATAGGTTCGCAGTTTCTCATAGCCCTAATCCCGCCTAGAGGAAGCTACTAGGCATGGGTCTTTCCTGCAGTCATCTTGAGCACCGTGGGAATTGATCTGTAGACAATCTTGATGTGGTGACACCACCAGCAATGAGAGCTACGTCAACAGAGTACGCCGAGGACCCTATATAAATCGAGGCTGCCTTATGCCCGAGTCGTTTACAAGCGAATAGAAGCACAGTACTAAATACAACGGGAATAACCAATTGAAAACAGCCCGTGCCAACAAAAACACTGCAAAGTGCAAATTATTTCTAGATATGGTCTCCCTATTTTTGATCTTGGAACTAGTAGGCCTTATCCCCACGGCCAAACTGCATACTATTGATTTCACTGTGCATAATAACCCTTGGCTGCATCATTTACGCAATATTGAGGCGCCTTGAACCAGTGACGTGGCCATTGAGGTCGAGGTTGATTCTTTATTGGAGATTGGCATGCAGTTTGAAGGAGTTCTCGGAGCCAAACGTACGCAGTAAGTAATTGTACTCTACTCTTCCCCTCAGGTGTTAGATCCGACGACGCCTTTGAATTCACCGGGCCTCCATTAGATCGGTAATAAAACCCTTTCTGCACCTTTTCCGACCCACATGCTTCAGTAGTTCTGAATGCGCCGCGCCACGTAAGGTAAATCTTGCTTTTATACATAGCTAACGAATGACGCTCAGTTCCGACCCTCGATACTGCGTCCCCGCGGTCTGCCAATGCAGTAACGGTAGGAAAGAGGCATTGGAGCTCCCTGCTTCGACTCCAACATGAGATATTTACAAATAGATTATCTCAGTTTCGTCTCTTGCCCCTCGATAAGACCTAAGCTTGTAAATATGCCGGTGTTTACAAAGTTTATCTCCTGAGATTCTGCCTCAATGACTTGTAGTTCCCCTTGGTAATTGACGTTCTCGGGTGCCGGGCATATGATGCACAGGACCCAGTATGAGAGGGCCGGCAGAAATGTGCACACAAACCAATTCACATCATAAATGCGACGAAGGACCTCTGGTAGTGAGATTGAAGTGTAGATCTGACCGATCACTCCTGGAAGCGTGATTCCCATGAACAGAATCTGGACAACGACCGCACGCCAGTTGAACCCCGCAGAGTAGCGGTACCGTCCGTGGGGGTCGTACAGGCCCGGAACGTCCAACTTGCGCCGTTTGATGAACCAGTAGTCCGTGATCATGATGCTGACTATGCAGCAGATAACGCTGCCATACCCGTTCATAAACTGGAGGAACTGCGCTGCGGTGCTAACTAGCTTCCACGGCGCCAGACACCACGTTCCGATGATTAAGCATATGAAAGAACCTCGCCGCACGTTGATGTAGGACGGGAGAATATTCATGGCATCGTGACCGAAGGGTATCGCGTTGGCGGATATATTACAGGAGACCTGCGACAGGATCCAGAGGCAGCCACACAAGAAGGCGAGGAAGCGGCCGCCAGACCCGGTCCAGAGAGACAGCAATTCGACCGGGCTCCAGATATCGCGCGCATAGAGGGCGCGGCCGGCGCCGACCGTAGCTATGCCGAGGATTGCATAGATAGTTTTGACGATAGGGATCGTAAGGATCTGCGAAAACGGCGCATATCTGCGGGGTGGTATCATGAGTGTTAGGAATCTTGTAACCTTGATTTGATTAGGTTGCATAGCCACTGACCTGGTTTTACTCAGCCTAGAGTAGTCCGACATATTGATGGTCATCGTGAGCCAAGAGTTGGTATTGGCACACAAAGTCGACAGCCATATCCACGTTCGTGCAGACCCGTGAATGGTAGCCTCCTGCGAAAAGATATCTTTCACATTACCAGCCCGGGCGCATATCCAGATGACGGTGCCCACGGAAGTGGGAACGAGTAACACTGCTTTCCAGAAGAATAGCGTTCTGTGCAACATGTCAATTACACGCGTAGAGCCAAGGCGCTGGAGGATCTAGTGACAAATTCCTAGAAAAGGTCTTACTTGAGTTTATGCAGTGGAATGCAAAAGAATGGTACTTGAATGAGGAAGAACAAGAGATAAGACATCATCTGCAAGCTGGTAATACCGGCGAATGTAGGAAGATGATTCACAATCAGCCGGTATTCTGGCCATAGAGCGGCTACAGTCTGGTTCGTGTCAAGATGTCGATTACTTCCATCATTCTTGACTGATGCAACATGGATGCTTACCTCAGTCACTGCGAACGAACCGATCCAGCAATTCACAGAAAACCATATAATGCCCAAAGCGCCACGGGTGAAGACTACAAAGTAACCGAGATAGTATCCGTAGCTCGACCTGACAGCGATGGGGAATGGGATGTGGTAGTCCGTTCCCGGCGCGCCGCTCATCACTTCGGGTCCGTGTCAGCACCTAAGAGTTGGTGATTCAAAGGAGCGTGGCATCCACTCACCGGTCGGGATACTATTCAACACACCAGAAAGCAAGGCTATGATCACGGCATCAGAGGTGCTTAGTCCCACAATCATGGCTGAGGCTGCGATCTGCCAGGTCGTGATGTTAATCAGATCCGACATCCAGTAAGTGGCAAAGTCCCAACTGGTCCATGTGCGGAGCTCGGGGGGTATAGGTTCTTGGTCTAGAAATAATTAGCTCGACATGGCTCAAAAAGAAATCTAGTAGCATACAAGTGATGCTGTTTTTTTTTTACCTTTGTTCGATGCAACGCCTGGGGGCGCAAGTGAAGACTCCTCAACAGGCAGTTTCCACTGGATCTGGGAGACCCGACTCTTGATAAAACGATAGTGCTCTTTGCCGGATGCATAGAAGTTTGCCATCTTCAATGAAAATGTCAATTATTCAAACGAAATGCCGACAATTTCAAGCACGACGTCAGGACAACACCTACGCCGGAGTCTGTTATCGCATCATTTAAATAATAGTTGTCAATCCAGCCGTTGAAACTCAAGGGGGGAATATGATCGGAGAACACTTTACGCTAACTGATTGAACCTCGTATCAAGATTTGCTGTTTGCGTCCGAGAACGTTGCTGGATAGTCACCATGTTGATTGTCTGCTCTGAGGTCATTTTGGCCCGGGCATCGTATCTGACCCGCGGCCGAGATATTTTGGACCCAAAACTCGGCCGTGGTGACCCGCGGCCAACGACTAAAATTCCCGTATCTTCAGATAGCATTGATACGAAGTCTTATCTCGGTGTTCCAAATTGGGCATGAAATGAGTATATGTTAAAACGCAAGACTCGTAATGTTTGCTGACGGGCACCGCGCTCAAGTACATCACCCTTCAGTCTTTTCACCTTTGATCACGATTCTTTCATCATGGCCACGGACAACAGCTTTCCCGTCATAAGCTTCTCCTCCTATCATAATGAATTCGATGCTTTTGCTAGGGAAGTCTTCTCGGCCAGCCAGAATTGGGGTTTCTTCATCCTGACCGACCACGGGATCCCCCAAGTGGACGATATGTTTGACATGGTATGTAGGCGAATCGAGAACATGAAACCTGTGGTTCTTTTTGGCATCAAAAGTCTGACCAACTCCCCGTAAATAGTCTAAAGAGTTCTTCGACCTCCCCATGGAACAAAAAGCAACGCACATTATTGACGGCACACTAACAGGCTACGATGGCAAAAAGCTCACCACGTGAGGTTGACCCCTTGATAATTAGCTCTAATATCTAATCGGACTGAGCCTATAGATTTGCTGCATCTGAAGGCATAAGCTTTGGCATGCCAGCCGGCTCGGTTCTTACTCACACAAACCTGCCCAACTGGTGGACTGCGTCCAAGCGCCGTGATATCGAGAGTTTCAAGAGTAGCTGCTACGGCCTCAGCCTGGCCATCATCTCCACATTTGCCTCTCAACTGGGCATCGAGAAAACTAGTCTCACGAAGTTCCACAAGCAAAGCGCACCAGGAAACGTGTTGAAGTTCATCAAGTACCCCCACTTCGACGAGAAACCTGATGCAATCCCCCGCTTGTCGGAGCACACCGACTGGGGCAGCATCACTTTTGTTTTCACCGAGAAGTCAGGCCTCGAGATCCGTGATCCATCGAACAACTGGTTCCACATCCCCGTCATACCTGGCGGTGTTGTTGTCAATATTGGTGATGCGTTGTCGCTCTGGTCCAATGGGGCTCTCAAGTCAACAATGCATAGGATCAGTTGGAAAAATCTGGATATTGCGGAAGATCGGCTTAGTATTGTTTACTTCACCCATCCGAACAACGGTGAGCCTCTGAGACTTCTCTACATTATTTGGGGTGTTCCTACTAAACAATCCATGGCCCGGTAGACGCAATTCTTAGCTCATTGACCGAGAGCGAAAAGCCTGACGCCGAGGCCCTCCCGCTGACGTACGAGAAGTACCTCAAGATCCGATCGGTGTTAACTTACGGTTCACTCAGAGAGCTGAAAGATGGTGGGGTTCCATTTGAGGATATTGATCCGAGGGCCCTCGAGCAGGTGAGGGGCCTTTGTGTTGCCAACTCTGGCATCTTAGAGTCCCACGCTAGGAACAAGGCGGCGTAGGATTGAGCTGAGTTCCAGTCTGTTGTGAGAACGGGGAATCGTTTGTAGTACGAGACCCTACAGTCTCCTGCAACCAACAGGGGTTTGTGTGAATCCCGACCAAGGGATCCGGTCATTAGATAAAAGATTTTATATAGGATAGTAAATGAACAGAATCTATATACCATATCCTTCCAAGAATTACTCAAGACTCATGCACATACATGCTCGATAGCTTGAACTCCTAGCATGAGTATTTGACCTCTCTAACAACATCGGATTGTTCCGGACTTAGTTGAAGATGCTGACCCTAAGTTTCGACACTGAAATTAGCCGACCATTGCATCCAAAATATCGAGCTCTGCCATATCAAAGTCATATGCGTCCCATGGAAACAGAACTCCTTCAACGCCCAGTTCTTCGACAAACTCTTGACCTTCCGAAACTTCCATGGACAGCAGTTTTCGGACAATAGTCTTGAGGTCTAAATGCGCTTCCCCGGCAAGATCACGATTTGTGTCATCGAACTTGAGGAGTGAATCAATTAGAATGACGCCGCGGCGCGCGATGGAGCTAGAGAACTCCAGGTTCTGTAGCATATCTCTTCCAATCTTCGCCAAGCCATGGACCTTTGACCCATCGTAAGATAGTTCGTTCTCGCGGCGGAAGATGGATGCAAGTGCAAGAATAATGCAGCACGATACTAGATGAGTTGAGAAGGTCCACATGTGTCTCATGGGTACGGTCGATGGCTCATTCTGCCAGTTCTCTTGGTCAAGAATGCATCGTTCAGCTATCGCTAAACACGAGAGCTGAGTCATCGAACAGTCAGTTCACATCTGTGTCAGTCTTAGTAGGAAGTAAAAACATACCTGAGTATACGAGAAGCGTCTATCAGTAAAGCTCCGTAGTAAGAAATGACGATGAATAGAAAACACCTAAGAAAATTAGCTGTGATCTTTTATGCTCCCGGGCGGATTGCTCTCAATGTCTTCAGGATATTGGTCACGTACCTTGTGCGCTATAGAGAGCAACTTCGTTGACGCGACTTGTCTGATATACGATGGTAGTTCATGTGTCGACAGGTTGGGTCGAGAAGGGTCTCGAATGAAAGAAGGAAAGCTGACGTAGAGCTGCTTCAGCTCTCTATCGGCCCAAAGAACCTGGTCATAGAGCTTCTCCAGTCCGTCAGAGCTTTCTTCAGGGCTTCCGGTTCGGCACATTCGATCTTGTTGTTTCCAAATGATGACAGCAACTAGCGTTGAGTGGTATCTATCAGCTTTTGCCCGTGTGTGCTCCAAGTGTTTCACATACTCTGGGACAATGCATTCGTGTAGGTGCTCTGGGTGTAAACATTTCCTGGCTGGGCGACTATCGTCCCGTCGCCCGCAGGAAACTCCATTCGGTCATGACAGTTGAGAGCTTGTGGTGTATTGAATTGAGATGGATGGAGGAGGTATGTGTTTTGGTATGGAATTTGAAGCCAGTCCTGGCGAACAAGAAACCACCAAACTCTCTTCTTGATCTCCCTATTTATCAGGCTTTTCTTGGAAGTCTCTTGAGTGATCTCTGCTGCTGGATCGTGGTCTAGTCGATCTGGCCCGAGACGATGCATGTTGAGACATTGGGAGATTCGGATGCCGCTGGCAATCATGACACTGATGAAATCAGATTGGTCTAGGTTGTGGGCCACTTGCATCAATATGCAGATTGTCTGGACGGAATACACAGTGTGGATGGCCATGAAATTGGCATCGTAAAGGCTTCGTAGACTGATATCATACTGGGCACGAGCAGAGTCCCATCTAGCTGCAGAAAAGGTCAGAAACTCGAACATTGGTCCCGGACGGATGTATGGGCATCCAAGAGCATATCGAACCTGCGGCGTTGATCCCCAAGCTAGCCATCTCTGCTTCTTCCATGTGAAAGAATGTCGTCTAGTTTAAACGTTAACGAACAAGAAGACCCCTTTGCCGCTACCGAGTTGAAGGACTTACGCATAACAATGCGTGATACAGGGCCACCCAGGTGCGGTCTCGAGGCTCCTCTTTCAAGCTATCTTCGAACTCATTCAAAAAGGTTGGCATATGAACTACATTATGCATCCATGCAAGCCTCACTTCGTGGTAGACGAGTAGGCGGCGGGCTTCGTCGGGCGACAATATGGTATCCCAGGAAACATCCGAGGTGCCAAACTCAATTCCAGTGGCAGTGGTGGTACACGACAAGCTTCCTGGCGAAGTTGATACACGAGTTGTTGATGGCCTTGGTGGGGCTTCTGCCAACTTAAGAAGGCTCCGACGACCATGGGTAAGGAACTCGAGAGTCGCTGTTGCTTCTGTACTAGGAACGTTCAGAGTGGACTCTTGAATACTGAAAGCGGGTGTAACCCTCTGAGGGCTATGTGACGGTTCGAGAGAAATCTGGCTGCCCATGAGACGATGGTCCGACCCGTTCGGGTTTGACAGGCGAGTCTGGCGAGTCTGATGACTACCAGCGGGGGTGTTTTCCGCCGAAGTTGAGGGTTCCATGGGCAAAGGGTCTGAACAATCCAAACTGTTGTCTTTGCTGGCAACGATCACGGTTTCGCGATGGCATTTGGTCGCAATCCTTCGATCGATGCAAGAAGAACAGGGTATGGTCTTGGAGCAGCGAGTTTTGCGACGCGCACACTCAGTGCAGGATAACGCCTGGCGCTGACTTCTACGGGCGGACATGATACGAGGCATCACCACAAAGAATGCTTCTATCCACACTTGGCTTTGATACTCGCAAAAAGTTGGAAGGTGGGAGCGATTGCACGCCTGGGTTGCTGTGAGGTGGTTGGAGGTAATTACGTGTTAGAGGTCGGGAGGGACCATATCTCTTATCTTATCTTTGACTAATTGACTAAATCCCAGCTTAGGTACCTCAAGGTATCATCCGAAACCCCAGCCGTTCGCCTAAATGCTTTGCTGTTTGAGGTCCAGAAGTCGGAACTGCAATGATAACGATGCGAAAGAAATATTCTAGTAAATGCCCAGTTTTAGCGGAGGCTTTGGTCCTTGATCGTACACTTTTCTTGACTTGCTTTAAATCCGGGTATTGCGCTCGGGAGTGGGGTGATGCCGACTTTCGGCCGCGGACCAGATCTGGCCCGCGGCCGAGATTGGGTTGACCCCTCGCCCACCGATGCTTGCCTAAACCGCCTCTCGATTCTGCACAGTTATATATACATGATGCTGAACGGATAGACTAGACCGGTCGTACAGCTTTTTTTCGAGGTTATTTATCAAAGTGTAGTTTACACCCTTACTCTTCGTATATTGTCCAAGATGCCTATTCCCAGTATCGACTTCTCCGGTACGTTTCCGCATGCTCTACACAGCGTTCGCTCACTTAGTTAATATTACTTTGTAGCTGTATTCGCATCAGATGCTGGCGCTAAGAAGATTCTTGTGGAACAACTCGAGGCCGCATGCAGGAGTCATGGCTTCTTTCAACTCACAGGGCACGGCATTCCCCAATCTCTTCTAGATGCGGCTTTGGACCAGAGCAAAGAGCTATTCTCGCTACCGCTCGAGGTGAAAGAAAAGTATGATAAGAGTGAGTCTAGCGTTTTTTTAATTCGTTGCTTTCTTGCAGTCAACAAAACGGAATCCGAGGATGGGGCGCTAACGGGGCCATGTCCCTCTGGCTTCTAGATCTAGGCGGCTTCAATCGGGGATACGAACGCTTGCGATCTCAAAACTTCGAGGCGTTAGCACAAGGAGATCTGAAGGAAGGGTACTACTTTGGCAAGGACCTACGTATCGACAACCCTAAAGTACTCGAGCGCAAATTCAACCTAGGCCCAAACAAATACCCGAAAGACGTCACGGACCCCGTCCAATTTCGAAAGGTGATTGACGACTACCACGCCGCCATGTGCGTTCTCGCCGAGATCATCATCCGTACACTTTGCGCCACCATCGGAAATGATGATGACTGGGTTTCAGACTTTATTGACACACCCATCGCTGTTCTGCGTCTGTTGCATTACCCGCCTCAGGCCCCAAATGCCTCCGCAACGGAGCGAGGTACGTTTTGTTCTCTTCTTACGGAGTCTCTCTGTCTGACTCCGTTGTTCCTTGACAGGTATCGGCGCTCATACCGACTTTGGGGCCATAACTATTCTACTGCAGGATATGGTCGGTGGCCTGCAGGTGTGGGATCGCGCCTCCTCGGAATGGATCGACGTCAAACCCACAGAGGGTGCTCTCGTCGTGAACCTTGGGAACCTAATGATGCGCTGGACAAACGATAGGTATTTATCGAACCTGCACCGCGTCATCAACAAGTCGGGGAGGGAAAGATATAGCATTCCATTCTTTTTTTCGGGGAATCCTGATTTTGTGGTTGAATGCTTTTCGAAATGCAGAGGCGACGCAGGCCCTAAATATCCCCCGGTGACGGTTGGAGAGTGGATATCAGGTAGATACGCTGACACGTACGGTACCTCAAAAGACAACGCCTTCACAGAGCTGTCGTCTATCGATGCGAGTGCAGCATCAGCGTACAAGCCGAAGGAATAACGTCTAGAGAAAGTAAAGAGTGCTTGCTTCCTACACAGTTGGTCCTGTCATGGCATGGCTATATGTATGTGTATATAGACAGACATATAGTTGAAGGAACAATGATTAGCAGGGTCATCATGATCGAGGCTTTTGCTTTGTGTCACAGTTGATTGCCTTGACCATAATCTCAACGTCAGCTACACAATAGTCTACACATTTGATTTTTTTATAATGTAGAAAGGGTCGACTAGTCGGTTATTAACGTAATTCTAAGTAAAGTATTTGCACCCTGGCTGAGCTCCTCTTCTAAGTCCACGCTATGCTGTAGCCGGTGATGCACCCGAAGCCGGACCCAGAGCTGGTGCTGACTCTTGCTTTTCTTTGACCGGTTTTCGCCCAACGAGAACATGCCTATGCAAGTAAGAATAAGCCAGACGATCTTATAGCGGGAGAACTTACTGGGGCCAATAAGCGTGGATATTTCGGTCGTTTCCGTTCTTGCGGACTTCCATGAGAAAGACTCTGACCTCTTCGGGGCTCCAGTTCAAGGCACGTGTGAGGGGTGCCATCGTGATTGCCTCCATCCCCGTCATGAAATTTTCGTTGTTCCATGCTCCCAGCTCTTTGAAGTGTTTTTCTTTCGGCCAAGGGTTCGTCGGCCACTTGAAAGTACTTAGCGCCACATCTTCAAAACCGACCTCAACCATAAGTCCCCTCAGCTCGGGCGTATCAACCCATGCTGCTCCAAGCTTGATCGACGCTTCCATGAGATACTTGGACCAATCGGATAAAGCATGTTCGGGCTTCAAGGTTCCATCATCAGATTGAGCAAAAATAGCGGTTTCCTGAAGCTCAACATAACCACCAGGCTCCAGATTACTATGTTCGCACTGGTCAGCTCCAAGCTTCGTCGTTTCGTCTTGTGATCTACAAAGTGATCAGGCTTACTCGTAGCATCTTTGTAAGAAAATTCTCCAGTCTCTGATGCTAGACGTCATGAACCGGCTGTGGATGTATTGAAAGGGTTGTGAAAATGTCCACTCGTCTTCGATATCATCGACCTCGAACCTCACATTAGGAGGCACACTGAGATATTGGCATTGATGCTCGCTACGGAGATACCGACTTTGATTGAAACATACCTGCTAGGCTGAGTGGGAGAAAGGTCGATACCCAAGATATCGGCCTCCGGGTGGTCATCGCCAAACTGAACCGCCCAGATGATACCCGTGCCTGTACCGACATCAAGAACGCGGCCAACTTTGGCGTCTTCTCGACAGAGTGGAGCGATGCCAAGCTCGCCATCCATCGTGAGAAGACATAGGTGGTTAACCAAATCTATGGCACTAATTAGCGGAATGCTGACCCACGATCATGGTTGGAAATCAATACCAAGTCTATCAAGCTCGCGTTCATCGTTCGGGAACTGATATTCTAAAGAACAACTTCAGCAACCAAACTAATTGAGTCAATCTCAAAACCCACTTCCATCCTTGTATCGATGATAAGTACGACCATTCTCACGGCGATAGTCTAGGAGTGAGCTGCGCAGACTAGTACTAGAGGACGCAATGCTCTGTTACAAGTTCAGTGTCTGCAGCATCAATAATTTGCAGAAATGGCCATACTCACAGTCCCCATCTCTGAACGAGAATCATCTTGCTATAGGAATTTCATCAGATACAAGGTATGCCACTCATGGTGCGGTGTGTTAACGAACCTCCTCGTCAGCAGCGATCTGAACCTCAAAATCCTGAGGTGGATTAGCCATGATAGGTTACGGTGCTGAATCTCAGTTCAGACAAAAAGCTCCGAGTTTGGAAAAAGGGAAAGATAAATGACAGAGGAATATGACAGATTCGTCATGGCGGGTGGACTAATATAGGGTCAATGTTGGACCTCTTTTTGGCGCATGCAGCGCCGCCTTTCTGCACCAAACACTCAAAAAACCCCATGTCCATAGGCTGCTGAGTGGGCACGGATGTTTCCCCGCGCGAATAGAAGTTTAGCCGCCTGATGCACCACCGAAGTTCGCATGTTTGTCACATTCGATATTGGCGGGGCTATTTTTTGTTATTGGTCACAGCTTGGCCGGGGTTATAAGTCGTACGCAGGTTGGTGTGGAGTTTGTGTCTTCTTAATGCGGCATTGTTGTCGTACATAGTGCTGCCATGTTAAGAAGACCCGCGTCGATAGGCAAAACAAAGCAGGATATAATAGATACTACTGCCCGGTGTTAGAGCCAAGTCCAGCATTGTCCGACAATATGACATTCCCAGGATTGGCTCTCCCCCCGAGTTTAATGGGCCCAGTAATGAGGCTACCTAACCTTCCAAAAAAGAAGAAAAAGTAATCCTCTATTCGTTGGCAGAAACAAACACGAACAGCCTATACCACGAGATCATAGTCTATGTACTGCCCACTACCAGAGTATCTCCATCTACTGACGTATGCTGCTGGTTTTGGTTCAATAGCTTGACCATTTGTAGTTCCATATACTCCAATGACAACTCCCGTGTATCCACCGCTCACTAAAATTGTCCCGGCATGCCCAATTATTGTCATGTCAACAGCTTTCTGGTTGCATAGAGTCGGAAACCCAGCCATGAATGTGTAATGCGTCGTGTCCGATGCCACAATCTCCAAGCGGATTGGCGTGCGGTCTTGGTATTCTGGTGGCAGGGCTGAAATAACCGGTTGCGGCACGGTGACATTCTCGTTGCTACTGTATGATTGAATTTGAAGTAGTTTGCTGCCGTTTGTCTCGTTGTTGTACGTCACACCAAAGTCAATGTGTCTTTTCTCGTCCAGGTAGACAGAAATCCCAGCCTCTTCTCCAGGCAATTGAGGCTTAAAGTCTAGATCGACGCTGAATGAGAAGAGTGTTTCTGTCTGCCTGCGACCGACAAATGTGATGTCCTTTGTCAAAGTGCTATTCGGCATAATCACCGACGATAAGTTTCTTGATGATAGCTCAAGTTGTAATGTATTTGCATGTCCCTGGGGAGAAATCGAGTACGCTGACTCCCTTGGGTGTCGGATATGCACCCAATGTGAGGGCAGGACCGATCCAGGCGCAAAGTCGACCACATCAACGCCATGGTCAATCCTAGGTATACCACTGGAGTTGATATATGTGCCAGGAAGTGATGCCATCATCTGTCCTCTAACGGGTTCGAGCAGACGAGGCCACAGCCCATCACCAGCTGGCCAGGAAACCGGGAATAAGAACGTCTCTCGGCCCATGGGGTACGTCTCGAACTTGGCTCCTGAACGCACCGCTAATGCGACACCCCACCAGTGGCCGGTTGCTTTATCTTGGAAGATATCAGCATGGCCAACTGTTTGTATGTATGATGAGTTCAAGTGCTCGGCGGCAACAATTGGATTTGCTGGGTTGCCCTCGTAGGGACCATAGATAGCGCGGGAACGGGAGACAGAGCCGCGATGAGATTCTTTAGTACCTCCTTCAGCAACAAGGATATAGTACCAGTCGTCTTTCTTGTAAAGGTGTGGACCTTCGGCGGTTCCCAGGCCGGTGCCATTCCATGCGTACGAGAGATCCCCAAGAACCCCTGTTTCGATGTCAATGGTAGCCAGCGCAATCGCGGTGCCCGTAGATGAAACAGCAGCCCCAGTGAAATAGACGGTGTCATTGTCATCGTCGAAGAAGAGAGAAGGGTCGTAGCCGGTGAAATTGAATTCAGTAGGAATGCTCCATGATGATGCGTTGAAAGGATTATTTGTCGAGAATATGAGGTTTCGCATGGCGAATTCCTTATATGAAGTGATAGACACGAAGGTAGTCGTTACATAGAAGGTTTTGTTGTGATGGCGAATTGTTGACGCAAACAAGCCATCTTGGCCAGTTGGCGCGTTTTCCAGCTGTGGAAGCTGCTCGCGTCGATTGAGGACATGACTAGCAAGCGTCCAGTGGCGCAAATCTGTGCTTGAATAGACTGGGACACCAGGAAACCATGTAAAGGTTGATGTTACGCAAAAGACTGTCTCATCGACATGAACACAGCTTGGATCGGGGTGGAAGCCAGAAAGTACGGGGTTGAAATAACTGGCTTCAACTACCGCAACCAGGAGATAAACCAGAGCTATTATTTTCATCTTGATAAGGCCATGCTCGGCTCTCCGTCAGAGCGATTTCCGAAACCAGTGGTTTTGCACGCGAATTTATATTTGCTGAGCTCTGGAAGGCTGTATAAGGTAATACGAAAATGGATGGATACGAAAATTGAGTACGAATGAAAATACGAGTGTAACATCAGCGCGGGGCACCACACTAGTAGTACGCGGGGTTTGTTGAATCGATATTCCTTCACAGCTGCCGAGATGGGAACTATAAGGCGAGGCTAGCGCATGAAATGGAACTCGGCACAGAGAGTAAGATCGACCCGGATTCTGAGGAACCTCCGCTACGCGCATCCTTGAATGCTAAATCAATTTACCCTTCTCTGCATCTCCAACTAACCGCGTGCTACTGTAGCTACCACGCTATATTGACAGCCTCTTGTACTCGATGGAATAGTGCATGTCTTTGGGGGACGTAAGCCAGTGAATTAGATTTCGCATTCGAATCACACAACCAGCAGAGGTCTGAGGTCGACCAGAAACCCGCGCGGATTCAAACTTTTACCGCCACTCTACTTCTAGGAATACATAGCTAGTACAGAATGCACATACTCAAATGAAAAGATCAGTTTCTCCAGCCGTTGGGGCCACCCCAAGTTCCTTTGACCATGGAGGTGTAGTAGACCCACGGGAAGAAGTCCTTTTTCAAGTGGTAAAACGCACGTCTAGGAACTGCTTGGTCAAATCCAATAAGGTCGCCAAAAGTCTCCTTGGGAACTCCACCATACTTGAACTCGGCAAGCAATAGTTTGCCATACTCGGTAGGAATTGGGCAAGAGGTGTAGCCATCGTACAAGGGTTGAGGCTCGGCGCCGTCCAATGACCGCAGCAGGTTGCTGACAAGAATCGGAGCCTGAGATGTGATTGCTGCAGCAGTCTTAGAGGTGGGTAGACTAGATGCATCACCTGCCGACCAGACATTGGGGAATTTAGTGTGTCGGGTTGTTGCTTGATCAACACTGACATAGCCGGCAGCATCGGCGAGAGGGCTGCTCTTGACAAAAGCATGGGGGCCCATCTTCGGGACGACATGCATGAGGTCAAACTGCTTTGTGACCTTTTCCTTCCCGTCAGGACGGCCGAAGGTGGCTTTGTTACCATCCACGGAGAGGAGATCGTGCTGAAAGAGTCCCTCGACGCCCCTTTCCTTGCGCAATTCTTCAAGCTTTGCGCTGTATTTGGGGACACCAAACATGGTGGGAAGGCCAGTGGCAAAGCT
Source organism: Colletotrichum tamarilloi (assembly GCF_030869305.1). Classification (NCBI taxonomy): domain Eukaryota; kingdom Fungi; phylum Ascomycota; class Sordariomycetes; order Glomerellales; family Glomerellaceae; genus Colletotrichum; species Colletotrichum tamarilloi. The sequence goes on from NW_026849448.1 coordinate 22,889, forward strand.
GATCTTAATGGACGAGCTTGCAGGGTCGTTGGGGTTATACAGGCCGGCACGCTTCCAGTGGTCGAGGGCAAGCCACATGATCTTCTGGGGAGCGCCAGCACACTTGATCACACCGGCGGGTTGGGTAAAGATTGCGTTTCCCTTCTGAAGTCTTCCGAAAGTGCCGAATACCTTGTCACAAGTATCATAGCCGTAAATAGAAGACACAAGGGAACCGGGGTCTGCAAGAGCCTCGGGTAAGCCCTTGACGCTGCCGTAATCGATGTTGATACCAGGAGCAACAACGAGCTGCTCGTAGCCAAGTTTATCGCCATTCCCAAGCTTGATGTTGTTTTCCTCGGGGTTGAAGGAGCTTACTCCCTGCTGGTAGAACTTGAGTTTGGGGTCGACCAGGCTCTCAAGGGGCCTCCGCAATTCTTGTTTTGACTTGAGGCCACCGCCGACCAACGTCCAGCCTGGCTGATAGTGGTGCCATTCGGCCGGATCAACAACAGCAATGTCATCCTGAGAAAACCGGCCGGACCGCAACAACTGGTGGCTAATGGTCAGACCTGCGCTGCCTCCTCCGACGACAACAACTTTGTGGTTCCGAGCAGCGGAGCTCACGGGGGCTACTGTCGCGAAATTCCGAATCTCAGAAGCCTTTGCAACAATCCGGGCGCGGCTGGCATGGCGCGATGCCAAAGTCGCGCGACTAGCAAGCATTTCGAAGTAAATGAAGAAGGAGTGCTGTGAAAAGTTTGCAGAACAGGTGATGGCGGTATTTTTTTAGGGGAGGGTTGGACCACGAGATGTCGTGATGATAAAGCACAGAGATGAGCCAACTCAAGTAAGTATGGCGCCTGAAAAGAAACGGGGTGCGCCGACTGGAAAATGAAAACGCCGAAGCTTAAAAAGAGGTGCGGGGCCCACTCCACTGTCGGACCCAACAGACGAGTTAAATTGTCAGGATTGCAAGCCGCGCCGAGCATCCCCCGACAGCCGTAAGTGTCCGCTAAAGAAACTTCCTCATTCCCGGGCTTGACATCCAGTTGGGCTTCCTTCAGTGAAAGAGCCGCACCGGCCGGCCGGCTTGTCGGTGAGACTAGTCGGCGAGAATGGTCGCCGATTTCATTTACAACTCCCCGACCGGCACGGGCAACCGCCGGGTTGCAGTGGGGATCTCGTTCGATGTTTAAACTTTCTTTCGGTTGCTCCCAGTATTAAAGGTTTCGGCTGATTGACCCCCCACCACTCGGTCCATTTACATTGTGCATCCTCAACTTTTAGTTGCATCATTGCCTCCAGCAGCTTGCATCGCCAAACCCCACTCGCTCTCTCCTATATTCACTGTCGCGACTCACCTTCGAAATGACACCCATGCGCGCGTGTGTGAATAAACAAGTCCAGTCGTGCTGTCTATCGTCACCAGGGATTGCAAAATCACCACTCATCCGAATAACTTGCAGCACTCAGGTGCGTGCTGTGCATGACACCAGGGCAACCAGGGCCGTCCATCCAGATGCCTTCCCTGCGCGTCGGCCTGCCATGTTACCAAGTGGCGGCTTTGCAACCCCCCTCTCTAAACGGCGGAATATCTCAAATGCGATAAGTCAGTCCGGAAGATACTCATACAGCACAGCCCCTGTCGATACCACACAGCCTGTCATTCACGATGTCTTTGAGTCAAGGACAGGAACCTGGCAATACGTCGTTGCAGACCCAGCGACGAAAGCTGCGGTCATCATTGACCCAGTCCTGGATTATGACCGCACAACTCAAATTATCACCACTTCTTCAGCTGACGAGTTGCTTCGATTGGTCGAAGAAAAGGGCTACCGAGTCTTGCGGATCCTAGAAACTCATGCACATGCAGATCACCTCACTGCAGCTTCGTACCTACAGAAGCGCATCGCAGAGGAGCATGGTAACAGGCCACAGATTGGCATCGGACGGCGCATCGGACAGGTACAGGACTTATTCGGCCAACGATATGACGTGCCTAGCCAAGAGCGTCATGGTGCTTTTGACAAACTCTTTGAAGACGATGAGAGTTTTAGCATCGGTAACCTGAGCGCGACTGCCATTCATCTCCCCGGGCACACGCCTGACCATCTGGGCTATAAGATCGGAGGTAGGGCCCCTGGGACGCCACGTTATCATATTTACTTTTGCTGATGTTCTTGACAAGACAATGTGTTCTGCGGTGACTCCCTTTTCCACGTGGACATTGGGACTGCTCGATGTGACTTTCCTGGGGGAAGTGCCAACAACCTTTATCACTCGGGCCGCAGGCTTCTTAGTCTTCCAGACCACGTCAAAGTTTGGACAGGCCATGACTATCCCCCGGACGATCGAGAAGGCCCAGTGCCATGGATGACAGTCAGCGATCACAGAAAGCTAAACAAACACTTACGGGACGGTATCACCGAGGAGGAATTCGTTGCGCAACGCAAAGAGCGCGATGCTAAGCTCGGTGAGCCAAAGCTACTTCACCAGTCTCTGCAGACAAACATCCGAGCTGGCAAGCTGCCACAACCAACGGCTTCTGGGCACCGTATGCTTCGTGTACCTATGAAACTTGGAGACCTGCAATGGTGACCAACAAGATACCGCTGGCCGCGGTCGGGAGCGTGAACACTGTGTCAGTTATCTACGGAGGCTAGCGCCGCCAGAATGGGCGGTTTTGAGTGTGATGGGGATACGAAAGTTGGTGGCGATCATCGAGAGCCTCATTCCCGGCTACATGTAATGGTGATTGGGTTGTTGATGTACCATTGTGGCATTGCCTTGAAAACTATTGTACCTAGAGGGGAAGGACGCGCCCGGGGCGCTGAGAACGTAATGAGTGGGCTTGTAAGGAAACCCGATTGGCAAGGGAGGGGAGTGGTTCTTTGATCGCACTGGCCCAACTTCTTATTCCGTCGTCAATGTAATACAAGCAGATAAATTCAATTCTTTTGGTATTTGTGTTGTTCTCACAAAGGCAACGCAGAGAGTAAGGCCAAATGCCACAACAATGGTCGAAGCTTAGGGGTAAGGTTTGACACGCGCTTGATACACCTATTGTATAAGGCACGTGGGCCACTGTCAATGTAACAACACAACACAGGCCTACAAGCGGGGAGGCACAGTAGCTAAACTCACTGAGCTTAAAAGTGATGAGACCATTCCGGTGGAAGCAATTCTTGGCCGAGCCGGTTCACGCTTGGCCTTTGCAATTAAATGCCCTTGTGGGGGAGTAGCCTTTTTCCATGGGCAAACAGACGCTCTGGGCTATACTACAAGGAAGCCTAGCGCAAGGAAAATCATGTCTAGCAGTGTTTTGAACCCCGTCGAGGTGACCCCTGTCAACAGAATCAAAGACAACCTCGAAACCATTGAAATTGAGTAAGGGCAAAAGACGCCCAGTGTTGGGTACTTCAGGTTCGTCTCACCAACGGCCCTACCGAGGCGACCGACTTGAATGAAAAAATGGGAGGAGACGAAAAGAATCAATGAAATCATTCGTTGCAGCGTTCGATCCGGCTACCCGAAACGTTCTGAAGTCTATGCGCAGCCCATTTGCTGTACGTGAGTTTGGGCCATTTCGGCCATCGCATTGTTTCACATGCCGGTGCGAACATCAGATGAGAACCGATCACACACAAAGAGACTCAGTCGGCATCCATGCGTCGGCTAGATTGCCGGGGGATGGAACCTCAGCAACTTCGGATTGTGCTATTGATCTCGAGTCTGAACGAGGCGACACGTCATGCTCACTCCAGAAACTCAGATGAATCATAGCTAATTTATGTGGCATGTGCAAACAAAACCCCTCTCGTCCGCTGTCCAGCTGCAAATCAAGCCACACTCACGGAGAATTATCACGTTTTTACAAGGTTTCAATGTCACCGTTGGGGTTCAGGCAACACTGCCTTGTGTGATCGCGCTCTCCGACGCTGCTGAGTCAAAGTCGATCGTCAGTGGCACCCGATCAATCCGAGTCTTCTCACTACAAACACGGGGCGACACCGGATAACACTATTGCGTCGTGTGGATGGAATCGAGTACTAATGAGTCAGCACTATGAGGACGCGACGACTTCAGTGCCGCCGCTCGCATTGCCACCAAAAACAGCCCCTCAGAAAGCCAATCGATTGTATCCCGTACTGTCTCTTCTCTCGGTAATACTATTATTCATTTCGGCCGGGGCTGGTATAGCTTTATCAGCTGTGGTCTTGTTCCAGGATCTCGAGTCAACAGAGGTCCTCGATCCTCTTAGCCGAGCTGTTTTCTTCGTTGCTTCCTGCATGAGTCTCGTCTACGTCTTCACGCATTTAGTCGCTGGACGAACAGCGTACATCAAGAACTATGGATCTCCAACTAAATACGGCAAATATGTTGCCGGCTTTGCCTTTTTGCTGGCTAGGCTAGGTCTTCCCGTTTGGGTGGCAGCCATCACTTTGTCGATATTTGTGGCTGTGAACATTGGACTGGATCTTTCCAAGGGGGTTCAAGAAAATCTCCCATGGCTAAATGTCATAATCAGCATATCTTCCTTGTGAGTGATTGAATCCAAAGGGACTGGATGGTCAGAGCTAATACCTTCACAAGGTTTTCTCTCGCAGCAGTACTTGCAGTTATTGAGATGGCAGATCGTCCATTCGCGACTCTAGGCATTTCTCAAGCTTGGTTCATTCGAGGCGAGGATCCACTAGCATGTCCTGATGATGACGACGACCTTGAGCCGGGAGTCGTCTATATGACGCCGAGCCTCCAGGAGAATATCGAGAAGCACGCCGAAAAGCCCCGTGTGCCAAGCAAACCCCAGAAGCGAAAGCGCAAGACTCTGACGAAAAGGAATCCTCAAGAGCCTCAGCGAAGAGCTTTGTAAGTAACTTTACTTCTGTTCATAATATGACTGAAGACTAACGAAATTGCTAGACGCCATGCCAGAAGCATATCCATGCCAACTCCCTTGAATGCTGTCTTCGGGGACCGCCCTGGTGCCGTGATGCCCGACTCTCCGGTGTCCTCCAGTGCATTTGCATGGAAGCCACCGACGAGGGATGGCGCGACACCAAAAGCAGCCGGGAGAGTGGCACTCGATGATTGGGTTACGTGGCGTGAACATGCCAGTATGCGACAAGGGGATTCCGACATATCCACCAATGCCTCGGCACGGCCTGGCGAAGTGATTTTGCCATCCATGCCTCGGCAAGCTGAGTACTCTCCGCGTAGTCAGGCTCTACTTGAAGAACAGGGGAGGTATGATTCAAGAAGATGGACTGCTATCGGCATGCAATCACCTCCCATCAACGGTCGATTTCTGGATATTCCATTCAGAAGGCCGCTGACTCCATTGATGACCATGGAAGAAGAAAACAGACTCGTAGGGCGCAGACCTTCGACCCGGGATGGGGATTGGGAGGCAAACTATCATTTACAGATGAGGCAAGCTAGCCAGCCAGCAAGTTCACGCACCACGACGACATTTAGATCGTCTCGTTATGGTCTTGAGGCTACTCCAGACCATCCTCCTTCACTCCCACACATTGCAACCCTCGTAACCAGAGCGGATGGCATTACCAATAGCATTCGACCTGACAGCAATGTATTGCCAAACGAGGGACGACGGAGGCGTAGGATATCAAGTGTCAGTTCTCTTGAGGGGCGACGTCTTACGTACAGGACAGAGAGTCGAGTCATATCTGAGCAAAGCTCACGGCCAAGCACACGTCCGCCGAGCCAACATCCGTCTATAGCAGCACTAGCTACACGACCTGCGAGCCCGACATCGACGGTCCGGTCCATGAGATCCGATGTGCACAACTTTTCCAGGCCTCGAACCTCGGCAGCTGCTAGAATGCAGTCAAAAGTTGCTAGGCGTCTCCGTGCACTCAAGCAGCAGGAGACCGAAAATGCCAGGCGGTCCCAGGTGGAGGGACCTCTCCCGGCGTCTCCCAGCTCTCCGATTTCTCCTGCCACACCAAGAACAGTCCGAGCCGCAGCGGTGAGAACTCTTCAAGACAGGCTCGGTAAGAGGAATCTCAAGAAGCAAGCGGAGGAAAGCCCCCGCCCCGCAACTCCGGAGACACCACGAACAGCCAGAGCCACGGCGGTCAAAAATCTACAAGAGCGGCTGGGAAAGCGAATGATGCGGCGAAATGGAGAAGAACTTGCCCAAGCAGTATAGTAGTTTAGTCGTTCTCGGCAAGCACCTGGGTTTTGTCGAAATAAACGTAATGCAAGGTGACGTTAGAAGTATATGAGTGGGCGCAAAGTAATTAGTAACTAGATCAATTACTTCTTGGAGACTTAGAATCTCTTGAGATTGTATTGAACAAAATTAGAAGGAATCCAATAATCATGTTTTTGCTATGCTTTCTGTTGTACTCATTCAAGGGGCCACCAGGGCTCCTTGTTGTTTCTTCCAAGGCCAAAGTTCCCAAGCAAGCAACCCAAAGTCTCGTCAACGAGAATGAAATAATCAGAACGATAAGACACAGCCACTAAAGAGGAGCACTTTTACAATGCTCGCCTCTCCTCTAGAGCCCCAGCATCAACCTGCACACCTGACTACGCACCCAGCTCATCGCTATGGAGACCCTTCTCGGGGGCTGTAGTATGCTCTTCCCTGGAGTCCTGACTTTTCGTCCCTAACTGCAAAGTCTCTATCCCATAAAGCCGCCTCTATGGTCTCATACGCAACATCGACGTGCTCTGGAGTTGAGTCGTCAACCTCGCGGTCTTGAACAATCTTCCAGCCTGCGCGAGAGAATCTGCGGCGGGTTTTGTTGTTCATGCCTACCAGCCTAAGTGACATCTGTTTTCCTACATGCTGTTTCGCTCCCTCCTTCAACTCAGAAAGTGTCTGTACACCGGTTACGTCGATAAAGGGGACATGTGTCAGGTCCCAGACCATGACAGCCATCTGCTTGCTCGAGGGCATCACGTTGTCTCGCTTCCGCAACATTTCGATGCGTTTAGACGATGCCACACTCCAAGACCTATCGACTGATTTGCTCTGTGACTGATCCCCAACCTCTTGTCGTTCAAACTGTACTTTAACGGACTCAAGCACTGACTTCTTGATGCGGCCGGCGTTTGGGAAGAAGATCGAGTCGGTGAAACTGACCAGCATGGCGTCTTCGGGAACGAATGTATCTTCTGCAGCAGAAGACACAGCCGCCTGCTCTCGCTGAATCGTGCGATTCTGGCCACTTGTAGCTGAGAACGTCTTGACCTTCGGGAATGCGGATCGAACCAAGGTGTATCCTATGCTGAACAACACCGCAAAAGCAATGCCCATCTCTGTAGACACAAAAAGTGTGACCCAGAAAGAGAGCATCGAAGCTACAAAGTCCATGAACGAAATTCGCCAGTAACGGTAAAACACGGAAACAGGGCCAATGATGTGTATAACGGCCATGATCTGGTGAAATTCTGTTAGCTTGCGCCGATATAAGAAAGGAGGGGCATTTCGAACGTACGATAATTGCGGAAAGAGTAGCTTTGGGGATCCAAAACAGAGCTCCTGAAAGCTTGTACAAGGTAAGCAGAATAAACCCAGCGGTAAAGGCGCCGCTGAGCGGACTCTTGACACCGCACTCTGAGTTCACAGCTGTTCTTGACATGGCACCGCCCACGCTCATTGCTCCAAAAAGGCTGTTGATTGTGTTTGTGATACCGAGATAACAGAGCTCTTGGCTTTCGTCGATTGCGTAGCTGTTCTTTCGGCCAAAAGCCTTTCCGATGGCCAGATGCTCGAGGGCTGAAGCTACGAGAGGGGCGATTGCTCTGGTGGTAACCTTGGACACAAGGTCTCCGGCAGGAATCTTTGGCGCTTGAAGACCGTTGGCCTTAACCTTGCTGATAGCCCACAAGGGGTCTGCTCTATCTTTGTTGACTAGGAAACTGATTGTCGTGTGGATGAGCAATAGGATGACCGCTCGGCTACTGCAGGCGAATTTGATTATTGCGCTCTTCTTTCCCCACTTCTTTCCAATGAATTCGAGAATGTACAGCATTAAAATGCCACTGAATCCAATAGCGATAGTAAGAGGCTCCATCTCCGGGATACGTGACAGAACGTTACTGATGATAGCCGAGGTGCCGGAGGGAACATCGCTAAGGCCAACAAGCGAGCCAACCTGGCCCAAAAGAATCGTAATAGCAGCTGCAGACAGAAATCCAGAAAGAACAGGGACTGAAATGTATTCCAAGATAAAGCCGAGTTTGAGCAGTCCAACAATGAGCGAGTATATGCCGACCATCAACGCGACGGCTGATGAGATGTCCTGAGCAGCAAACCCTTCCGTCTTGAGATCCGTTATAATCTCGGCGGTAAGGAGGCCCATGATGGAAGTTGGCCCGGTGGAGAGGTCTGAGTCAATGTTAGAAAATGAGTACACCTGAGCATATTGGCCGTACGCACCTTTCGAAGTTCCCATGAAGACGTAAATAGCAGCTGGTAGCCAGCTAGAATAGAGACCAAACTCCCCGGGGATTGTTGCTATCTTCGCATAAGCCAATGCTTGGGGAATCATCATGACACCAATCGTCATTCCTGCAATAAAGTCGGATAGGAGCCATTTCGGGTGATACTGCGGAAGCCACTGAACAATCGGAACTTTCTCGATGAGATACTGTCCGGTTGCTTGGGGCAATCTTGGGAGTCCTGAGGCCACCTTTCTCCGAACTGTATTGATAGTGCTGTCTGTCTGGAAATCAGACTTGGCTTCCTCGAAGAACTTCATGATTATTGCCGTCAAAGGGTGTCCCCCTACAAAAACGAATTCTGGCAAGTGATCAAAGCAAAGAGAGAGAATGTGTCTGTTTTGTAATCGTCAAGGTCGAGACAGCACACCTCATCAAACGAACCATGATCTTCGACGGTAAGAGCTATACCTTTTATCGGATGTGTCTGCGTGAACGGCTTTCTTGCCGTGCGGTCAGACTTCATACTTTCTAATGGTAGACTGCGGCAATCTACTACCTAGAAGGGGCGAAGTATTGGGATGACTGATTTCATGCATTAAACTTTGAGTGGCATTCCGATGCCAGCTGCGGCGAGCGAGCTGCCGGGACAACCCTTTCTCGTATTGATGTTCCAAAGTATTCCGATGCCAAATTAAGAACTGTGCGTCTTTCTGGTGTGTGCTCCCATTCGATGATTGGCCTTGGCCTGTTTGTCTCTTTATTTAGCCACGGCGAAAGCTTGACAGTCAGCGGATAGCAGATATGATCCTGAACCATTTGAGTGTTCAGTAGTCTCCCTGTCAAGTAACATGTCGTTCGGCATTTAGTGTGGTGCTGGATAATATGCTTGAGATGGCTCTTGCGATTTGAATATTGTTCACGCAAAGATAACTGCTCCACATCGGCACTTGAGATCTCCATCATATGCGCCAAGGATAAAACGCAGAGTGGGTTTGGGTACCCCGGGACGGGGGTAGCCGACGGGTATATGCAGCGGTGCTATCAGAGGTGGCTTGGACTTGGATCAAAGAGCTTGACTGGTTCAAGCTTCAGATGAAACAGGGAGTCCCCGCCTCGATGCGGTACAAACGCAAGTCAGTTATATGGCTATGAGCCCCGCTGAGGAAACATGGACGTGTTTGGCGGTTCCCAGTATTCGAGATCTTTGTGAATGACTGGACTGGGTCACTTTCTTACTGGTTCGCCGTCTGATGATGTCAGTCGTGATCACTTGCCGCCTCTCCAGGGCGCACTGGGAATGGACATTCCAACACCCGACGCCAGGTTGCTTCACAACTTGAGACAGATCATGATCTGCAATTTATTTTAGAAGAACGCTTTTCAGGGTTCCTTTGAATAGGGCCGAACTCCCATGCTCAAGCCTGAATCTAATCAACCGATCCAGCCAGTCTGGTAGTAGGGGTATGCTCTGTGTCTGATTGGCATTTGAGCTAGAAATCGGTTGGATTGGTGGTGAATAGGGGATAGCAGTATTGCTCATCTAGCCTCAGCTGGTACTCTTCGCTTGGAGAGGTCTCCTTCGTTGTAATTACGTGTATCTTTCCCATCGCCAAGTTGGCGCAGATAGAACCCGCTGTCTGCGCCTAGCTACCTCAAACTTGGGTCTCGTTGAAGCTAATGATACCAAACATATGCAGACTACGAATTTTGATCACACTTTTTGACTACTTAGTCACTTCATACGTCCAAACATCCTGAACTCTGCTGAAGGAAGAAGGTCTGGCGGATAATTGAACTGACGTGAGTACGTATAACCTTACGGTTGGCTGACATGAGCCAGGAACAGACCCCGAGTCAATTCCAAGGATGCCGAGAACGGCCGGTTGGCTGAGTTTATCGTTCCAGAGATATGATTAGATGAGCGAATGAGGATAAGTCGCCGGGATCTCAACAGATGGTTCCAAAACCCTGATGCCGATTACAGGTATTTAGCAGTTACAGCACCAAGTGGTATTATATCTTTCGAAAAGCGAGCATAGCATGTTATATTGCGCCAGGGTTAGAGTCGTATGCTTTTGCGTCTTGCAGCCAACTACTCAAGGAGAAGTTCCAGGTAGGTCACATTGAAGGTAGACAGGAGACAGACAGCACCGCCTGTTGCGACAAAAAGGGGGGTACAGCAGCTCGGGATCCGAGCGCAGCGGTGGGCGCGCCGGCAGTCTCTTTCCTCCGGCACGATGCAAGGCCCTCCAAGGCAAGTTGAACATTAAGATGGCATAATCAAGGTTATTTTCGTGTCTATACAGTTTTGACCGGGCAGTCCTACTCGGCTGCGGGGGTGGATCTTCAGCCATCGTTTGATTGATATGGTATTCGCCTTCAACGAATCGTTGTCTTTGCCTATAAGGCACATGGCAATCCTTCTACTTTGTCAAGATCAGTGGCTGTTATGGTGCTTTCCTTGAAACATGCACACGTTCTTGAAGCCGCTAGTGCACTTGCTACGTCAATGATAGGTTGGAGCGCGGTTAACCTGGCGGCCCCGTGGTTGGTAGAACCGAGATTATCCTTGAATCACAGAATAGGTTGCTTCTCCGTGTGGGGGGTCGGATCCGGCCAGGATGGAAGGGTGGCACCGACAGAAGGCTGCATTGATGCGCCTCAGGGGCTTCAGCTGATATGATGGGCTTTTATTACTCCACTAACCGGTGGGCTTAGGTACTTAGCGGCGCAAATCATGGAGTGCGGAGCAGCGGGACAAAAGCTTAGCTTCTGCGGGGGTTCCTGTAACAGACCCGGCCAGTGACTATTCACACTGAGGTGAGTGGAGGAAGTCGGGGAGATCTCTGGACATCGAAAAGCAGCTCTCTTGGAGATCTTCGATTGCGTACAGACGTGGATTTATTTTGGAGTCAACGTAGACATAGAACCAGCTGACGGTACATGTTGTTTTGTCATTTCAATGATTTGGTACGCCCGTACGGAGTATAGTCTGGCCGGATGTGAGGCGGTGCTTCGCGTCGACTCTCACTTCTCCAGCTATGTATTTATCATAAACGGTGACAACATGCAGTTCATTGAAAGGCTTACGCTGGCTTTGTTTTACTGATCTGAGCTTCTCTGTACTATCCGTCTGGTGGATACCCCCTTGAGTTCTTCTCGTGCCTTTGAAACCTCTTGATGTTTGACCAGCTCCTGGGCCTTAGAGACCATGGTACATGAGCTGTAACTACGTATATAGAAGTCACAATCAATAGCTTCTACTCACAGTTTAACCCGGGATACTCCCATCTTCTAATCGAACGATTTGATGTCATAGATATGGGCTGTGTGTCTAAGATAATGAGGCTTGGTAAGGGGCTAGCTCATAGTTGTTGTTTGATCTATAATTGCAGAAAGTAGAGGAAGATCGAAAGAAAACGTGGATAAAACCGGATTGATGGATATTGGTTGAAAATGAATTATCAATGTCTGTTTCTGTGCTGAGCCAATACACAATTCCCCTCCCTCGTTGATGCCGTAACCTCATGTACTGGACGACTGCGCTCTCAAACTTCTCCTACCATTGTAGAGCTCCATATAGAAACTAACACCGGTATTATTCCTGAAGCCTCCTGGGAGGTGAAACAAACTCGTAGCGCTCCTGAACAGTGACTTTGGGAGACCACGGCTCAATCTACTTCTTGCAAGGTAGCCACTTGATATTGATCTGTTGAGTAAACGCTACCGTGGCATCATCGTCGGTGATAGAACCGTAAGCCTGGGAGTTCTTGGACGTAAGAGCAATACGGTTGTTGACGTTAAGAATGCCTGTCGCGCCGCAAGGCGAATAAATGAGAGCCGCAGTAGGGATGGTGTCCTGTTTGGTGTAGACCTGACCATTAAGCCAAATGCCACCTCCGGTGATGGAAGTCTGCGTTGTAGTAGTGGCTGCAGCGTCTTGAGAGAAGAAGTACGTCGAGTAGAATGTTCCAGTGACCCCTTCTTCAAGCTGAGCATATCCATGGTATGTGCTGTCCACAAGAGCGAACTGAAAACCACCCGGATACTTGAGGCTAAGGTGAAGAGCACAGTTCTTGGAGCGCTCGGCTACCGAGAGTCCCGGCCCAATGTAGGTTTGAAACTTGTCGAAGCCAAAGGTGATGACCGTACGGTCTGGAGAGATCGTGGTTGAGACGGAGCCTTGGGGGCAACCACTTCCCGAGAAGCTTGCGCTGACGATCTGGATCTCCTTGGGATCAGGTGTATCAGAGGCTCCAGTCGGCGCCAGGGGGTTGGCTACCGCCTGCACCGCCAGGAAGAAAGCAAAAAGGCCCTTCATGCTGAAGTCTGTGTAAGGTTGTGAAGGGTATGAATGAACGATGCAGTGTCTCTGGTGATATCAACACCTGTGTCTAAGTAGTTTCGATAGAGCAGTGATGAAAAACACAGCTCTCAGGTTGGTGTTGATCTGGTGTATTTATACCCATATCGACGAGGCACACATGATAGCTTGTGGGCTAGAGTTATCAAATGGTGTTGACCCTCTTCAGTTGGTCCTCCTCGAGCCCGAGGTCAACTGAGCCTGCCGAATACGAGACAAAACCTCACAAGTGACCTTCTCACAGTGCCAAGTTCGCTTAGTAGTAGAGCTGTTCCTGAAGTTACTCAAATACCAGAAGTTGACTACACGATACATCAAAGAGATTTGGTTCAAACCGCAATCACATCGGGCGGGCGAGCCTTAAGCGAAGACCAAATTGAATTAAATTGCTCACAGAATGATTCATCAGCTGACAGCTATACTAGAACGCCACAAATTGGGATTTGATTCTCTGGACCAGTCGTACCAATGATATCGGAGCAGGTCATATTCGGTCTAGACAAACTAAGGTAAGATACGGCTAGGGATGCAGCCAGAGTTCTTTTGAGAAGTAAACTTGATGAATGCAATATCCACCACTTCGAGAAAGACTTTTTACCACATGAGAAACTACAGACGATACCAGCCGCTTCCAACAATGTTACAAAGGCTTCTCTTGATGTCTCGGCGCAACGATGGCCAGCTGTCAGAACTTGGGAGCGAAGAAACCTCTTAGCTGACCACGCTTACGCATTAATGATTCCAGCTGATGCCCGAGTTCTTGGCCTTGAAAAGCTGAGCTGAGTCTAATGCGAGCCTTCTTCAAAAGGGGAAGTTGCTTTGCTACGCGCAAAGCCATACCATGTTCTGAGAACAGTAGCGGAGGCGCCAGTGCTACGCATTGTTAGACCTACATATTGCTTTGGCCAACCGAGGTGACATCGCTCAATGTGGCGAGCATATAAGTCTCAGTGTCACTGCACTATGTTTTGGCGACAAAAAGGTCTCTACTCGTTGAAGGCGAATTTAGCCTAGAGTCATCCAAGTTTTGCCTCATTGTGTGCTCATCGTTATCTAATGTAATTGGCCAGGATGCACTAACTTGCAGAAAGCGGCTTTTATCATTCATCCAGTAGCGAAATGTTAATCTCTTGGATTAACTTTGCTAGGCATCAGGCACTCTAGGAGGGGGACTCTGCACAAGAAGCCGCTCGTATTGTGAACTTGGGATCCCGGCAGCCATTGTCTTGACCAAATTTTGCTTCTGGGGCTACCGCAGTCCGAGACAAGGAAAGTGCTCATGGCCTCTATTTAAGACAGTGTAATTCGTGTTGGATCGTGGCATAATGGTACCGCTCAATAAAACTCAAATAAAACTCAAAAGCTCACGCCTGGCATCAAAGTTCCCTAGCCTAAATGTATCATCCAGAGAATGGCAGCCAGAGGCCATGCGTCAGTCTTGGACTACATTTTGTTTTCGGCTACGGAATGTTGCTCGGCTTGCGATATCAGTCAAAAATGTCAAGAGCTTCGGAAGATGTATCCTGTGATGATGTGTCATAAGATTCCTGGATGAACTCCGGCTATATCTAATACCAGCAAAGCTATTTTAGTCAAATTCATCTAATTCCTCATTACATTGCTCAAGATACCTTGCCTCACGAGCTCTCAGCTTGCTTAAGAAGACCTTCCAGGTTAATGCTCTTGGGCCGCTCAATGGGTAGTCCCAATGCTCGGTCCCAGATCAATTGAGCAAGGGGTCCCAAGCCACGGGAGACACCAAAGGTGGCGGTGTAGTACAGAGTCTCGTGGAAGCCATAGTGATGGAAGAGGACTCCAGAGCTTGAGTCGACGTTGGGGTAAGGGTTCTTGGTCTTGCCGTGCTTCTTGAGCACTTCGGGGGCAATTCGACTGTTCTTTTCCACCAGTTGGAAGACGGGGTCTTGTGCGATCTCAGGTCGAGCGGCGGCATAATCCATCAGAGCCTCGAACCGAGGGTCGGGTTTCCGCAGGACAGCGTGGCCGTAGCCAGGGACAACTCTGCCGGAGTTGAGGGTGGACCACAGGTAATCTGTGACGTCTTTGTCAGAGTAAGACGAGGGAATGTTGTCCTTCATCTGTAGAATCCACCGAAGAACCTCTTGCGCGGCAAGTCTATGCGGAGGTCAGCATTGGTTTGTCAAAACAGCAGCAATCGGTGGTGACAACATACCCATGAAGAGGACCCGCGAGACCTTGAAGACCAGCGCTGTAGCTTAGGAAAGGATCGCTAAGGGCGCTGCCAACTAGGTGAGTGGCGTGGGCGGAAACGTTACCGCCCTCATGGTCCCCGTGGAGCGCGAGATACAGTCTGAGGAGATCTTGGAAGTTCTCATTCGCCTTGCCACCTTTCCCAAGCATGGCAGCAAAGTTGTAAGACCAATCCTGCTCCAGGTCTACTTCTGCGGGCAGAGCGCCGCCGCCACGGTAGGAGTTCTGATAGATCTTGGCAGCGATCGTGGGCAGCTTGGCCAGCAGCGAGATGGAGTCGTCGAAAGTAGGCTCCCAGTAGTCAGCCTTGTTGATACCCTGCTCGTAGGCCTTTGCAAACTTGGAGGTGTAGTTGAGAGCAGAGACGGCAATGGCAAATTGGGTCATTGGATGGAGGTCTGTGGGGAAATCGTCGAGAAGCTTGTTGACAAAGGCGGGCAACTGAGCTTGCTCAGCCAATTCGCGGGAGAATTGGCGAACCTGGCTTGTGGACGGGACCTGGCCTGTAAGAAGAAGCCAGAACATGGCCTCGGGCAACATTTCTGTTCCAGTCTTTCCCTTGGGGAGCTCTTTTTGACAATCCTTGATGGTTCTGCCGTGAAACCGAATGCCCTCATTCGCATCCAAGACAGATCCCTCCCAAACCATGGCCTTGAGGCCTCGCATGCCACCAAGAGTATTCTCGACCTTGACCTCCCCAATGACCTTGGACGAGTGTGCCTTGACCTTCTTCAGAAGTTCCCGCTTGGCGGGAATGACGCTCTTTAGTGTGGTCTTGAGGTCCGGTTCGGAAGTTGAATACTGGCGCGCATTGAGGGCAGAACGAGCTGCCAGAGGCTACGGGTTGTCAGACCATAATCGTCCAGCGGTACGTTGATTGCTGTAGCTTCGACTTACCCTCAGAGCTCCAAGAGCTCTGGTACCCTTTGTGATGTTCATAGCCATGGCTGCCGACCGAGAGAAATTCAAAGGGAGGATCAGCGACGGAGAAGTGATGGGGAGGGGTAGAGGACGAAACAAGGTGACCGGGAGAGGCAACAGTAGTTGAATGGCTACTGAATCAATCGGCTGGATCGGGCCAAAATGATTTGAGGAGTACTGGAGGTAGGTAGGTAGAGACAAGCAGCTGGTGATGAAATTACTGTAGGAGGAGAAACTTGAGGAAGAAGAGTCACGAGCAGACGGGCGAGGAAACTTCACATTGTGCCGACCTACTAGATAAGCAGGTACCGCAGCAGGCCGAGACAAACAGCTTGACCCGAGGTTGGGGAAGCCTGGGTGAGCGGCACTGACCTACCCCCGCGGGAGAGGGGATGTGTAAGTCAGCGTGCTGCTGCACTCCTCAGACCGCCGCCAGCCATGTACGGGCAAGGTAGTAGGTATGCCGGTCCGGTGCCTTAACATTGAACGGTAGGGAAACTACCAATCCCATGTTAAGCGGGCTACCTTGGGTTGTGTGCCCGGTACCTACCTAGGTAGGTAGATATTGTGGCTAGTAAGACGCTGGCGGGGTGGTCTTCAAGGCCGGTGGGGGAGTGCACTGGAACGACAGGGGACGGGACCCCAGCTTTTTGTCCTCCTCCTCCACGTTTGGCACGGGCAGTACGGGTTCCAGCGGCCGGAGCGTCATTGCCCATATCCCGTGCGCCGTGAGTGGCCGGGGAAGTTCACAGACCCATATTTGCTTCACCATACGTAGTACCTAGCTGCTTTAACATCAGTCCTTCCCCACGTCGCTGGCACTGTGAGTCTGTGGCCGATGAGGGGAAAAGAATGGGCCGAGGCAAGCCGACGCAACTGCGGACCTTTGGTCTTGTCAATTGGCCAATGAGAGCACTTCACATTGGCCTTGCACGTGGTGACATTCGTCTTGCCGCTGCTTACCAAGGCTGTTGATTCGCTTTTGCCCGGCTAACACTCGCCGAAGTTGAGCGCTCCCAATTGCGCCTGTCCATTTCCCACGTTATTCCCATTCAGCTACTCTTATGTAACATCCTTTGTCCCGAGTACCGAGTCGTTGCCTCTCGGATTTGCTTTTGTAGAAACCTGCCTCGCCGGCGATACGACGCTAAACTCCTCGTAATAGGCGGGCATCATCGCTCTGTAGACAATACCACGACCGGGGCAAGTCTTGCAGATTCTATCTTGTGCTTCTCCGTCACACTTTGCAGCATCTCGGTACTCCTACCTCCAGAAGAAAGAAACACGACAATGATGCGACGAGCTGCTGCGCGAGCAGTCACCCGGAGGGTTCCTCTCATCAGCCCGTCTTCAACACCTGCTGCTGCTGCTGCTGTGCGCTATTTCTCAATAACAAGGAGAATGGCACAAACACCCAAGAACCTCTTCTCTGCCTCCGCCCCTCCCAGCGATAACTTCCAACTTCTGGCCGAGTCTAAGAAGGCCGGTACTGCCGAGGATGAACTCTACGAAGCACAGATCAAAGAGGTTGAGGCATGGTGGCAGTCACCGAGATATGAAGGCATCAAGCGGCCATACAGCTCAGCCGATGTGGTTTCCAAGCGCGGTTCGCAGCATCAGTCATACCCGAGCTCCGTCATGGCTAGAAAGCTTTTCAACCTCATCAAGGAGCGGGAAGCTGAGGGCAAGCCTATCCATACGAGTACGGACGCTCCTCTCCCCACCTCTCTATAGATGGGCACATGCTAACCGCCTATGTCTTGTAGTGGGCGCCATTGATCCTGTTCAAATGACCCAGCAGGCCCCTCACCAAGAAGTCCTGTATATCTCAGGCTGGGCCTGCTCCTCCCTTCTGACCTCTACCAACGAGGTTTCCCCCGACTTTGGCGACTACCCTTACAACACCGTTCCGAACCAAGTCCAACGTCTCGCCAAGGCGCAGTCAATGCATGATCGGAAACAATGGGATTCTCGGCGGAAGCTCAAGGCCGAAGAACGCGCAAAGACCCCGTATATTGACTATCTACGACCCATCATTGCCGATGGCGACACCGGACACGGTGGTCTCTCCGCCGTTCTCAAGCTCGCCAAACTTTTCGCAGAGAACGGTGCCGCTGCGGTGCACTTTGAGGATCAGCTCCACGGCGGCAAGAAGTGCGGCCACTTGGCTGGCAAGGTCCTCGTCCCCATTGGCGAGCACATCAACCGCCTCAACGCCGCTCGTTTCCAATGGGACGTCATGGGCTGCGAGAACCTCGTCATCGCCCGCACCGATTCGGAGAGCGGAAAACTCATCAGCAGTGCCATTGACGTCCGCGATCACGAGTTCATTCTGGGCGTGGCGGACCCAAGCTTCGAGCCCCTCGCCGAGACTATCCAGGCCATGGAGGCCAAGGGCGCGGTTGGGGCCGAGATCGACGCTTTCGAGGCCAACTGGGTCAAGAGCACCAAGCTGGTGACCTTTGACGAGGCCGCCGTGGCGCATATGAAAAATGAGGGTGTCTCCCAGGACAAGATTGACGCGTATCTCAAAGCGACATGCTCCAACCGCGATATGGGAATCTCCCAGCGCCGCAAGCTCGCCAACGAGCACACCTCGACACCTGTCTACTTCTCCTGGGACGTGCCCCGCACGCGCGAAGGCTTCTACCACTACCGCGCCGGCATGGACGCCGCCACGAAGCGCGCCATTGCCTTCGGCCCCTACGCTGACCTCCTGTGGGTCGAGACAGGTGATCCCAACGTCAAGGTCGCCACAGATCTCGCCAGGGCCGTCCGCGCCGTCTATCCGGGCAAGGGGCTCGTCTACAACCTCAGCCCTTCTTTCAACTGGATGGCACACGGATTCACAGACGAGA
This sequence comes from Colletotrichum tamarilloi, assembly GCF_030869305.1. Classification (NCBI taxonomy): domain Eukaryota; kingdom Fungi; phylum Ascomycota; class Sordariomycetes; order Glomerellales; family Glomerellaceae; genus Colletotrichum; species Colletotrichum tamarilloi. Next base: position 41,663 of record NW_026849448.1, read on the forward strand.
CGCTCAAGAGCTTTATTTGGGATATTGCCAAGGAAGGATTTGTGCTGCAGCTTATATCGCTTGCTGGCCTGCACTCCAACGCCACCATCACGAACGAGCTTGCGAGGGATTTCAAGAAGGATGGCATGCTGGCGTATGTGAACATTGTGCAGAGGCGTGAGAAGGAGGGTGGCTGTGACGTTTTGACGCATCAGAAGTGGAGTGGCGCTAGCTATATTGACGGAATCCTCGGGGCTATCCAGAGTGGCAGCTCGAGCAGTAAGAGCATGGGCGAGGGCAACACTGAGAGCCAGTTCCACTAGAGAGCCATCTATAAAATGCATGTGGGCGGCGTTGCGGAAATCTTCTAGCGTTTTCAGGATATCAATTTGTCGTTTCTTGATGTACACCTCTCGCCTGCATATTCCGTGTTTGCCTGCCTGTAGATGAGAGCCTGGGCCAAAACACGAGGTCTCGCAGACGGAACAATATAATCACTGGTTTTGTGAGCTTCAAGAATAAATGCTTCAATTTGTCTATGCACAGTGTCATCATCATGGCCTTTCGGCCGTGTACGCCCCAGTCTCTTGCCCAGCGCCCTAAACTCCAACCCAATACGGTATCATATCGCGAAAATCGGATTCAAACAAGCAGCGCAACGCAACCATTACTCGAGGCTGGTGCGGCTAGCGTTGTTGATGGGGGCAGGCGCCGCGGGGCCCTCGGGGGTAACGTAGGCCTTGGTCATGCCGCCATCGACAACCATATCGTGGCCGTTCACGAAGCTGGACTCGTCGCTGGCGAGGAAGAGAACAGCCTGGGCCTGCTCAATGGCCTCGCCGAAGCGGCCGGTGGGGAAGTGAATCTCGCGGCGCATGCGCTTGGGCACGTCGTCGCCGAGCCAGTCCTGCAACAGAGGAGTGTTGAGAGGCGCCGGGCAGAGGGAGTTGAAGCGGTAACCCTCGCGGGCGTGGACCATGGCGAGCTCACGGGTAAGGGCAAGGACGGCACCCTTGGAAGCGGTGTAGGCAAGCTGGGGAGTAGCAGCGCCGACAAGAGCGACAACTGAGGCGGTGTTGATGATGGAGCCCTTTGTCTTCTTGTTGCGGCGGAGGGCGAGAACGGCGTGCTTGCTGCCGAACCAAACTCCCTTGACGTTGATGTTCTGGGTCAGATCCCAGATCTCCTCGGGGGTGTTCACGGCATCGTCGTCCTTGGCGTGCATAATTCCGGCATTGTTGAAAATAATGTCGAGTCCACCCCAGGCATCAACGGAATCAATGAGGGCCTTGACCTGGTCTTCCTTGGAAACATCGGTAACCTATTATGGCGAAGAGAAATCGTTAGCAAATTGAATGGAACACTCCCAGTCGTTGGGTTTCGCGTTGTGTCGTGTGACGAGGCAAGAAACGAGACAAGATAAATGGCGGGGCATGGCGGGGTAATTTTTTCTTTCGCGTTGTGCAATGTGCAGGTGTGCTGCTGTTGTCGCTGTGTCCAGCGTTGTGCAGTGCATTGCTGTCGGCGTTTGATTTGATGCACGCCGGAGCGGCGGGAATGGGATCTTCCAACACTTTTCATTCGCAGCCTGACTCAACGTACCTTGGTCTCAATTCTGGCCGACGGGAGCAGCGACAGAACCTTGGCCTTTGCCTTTTCGAGTGCCGGGGCAGAGATATCGGCCATAGCAACGCTGGCACCCTCCTTCGCAAAGAGAATGGTCGTCTCCAAGCCAATGCCACTGTCACAATTGCTTGTCAGCTTATCGGATCCTGTATGCCATGTGTGTATGATGCGGTGAACGCCCAGCCACTGGGGACTCATCCCGATGCGCCGTGCTGATAAGGCGCCTCTGAGACCATGAGGGGGGTTGCAACATTGCATTGGGTGACCTTACCCAGCAGCGCCAGTGACGACGGCGTTCTTGCCAGCCAGGCGACCTCCAATCTCAGCAGGAACGGAACCCATTTTCAAAGGTGTTGATGTCTTTCGGAGTGTGTCTTTTTGTTGTTGCTGTGATGTTGAGTCGCAAGTCACAGTTGGTGAATCGCGAAGTGGCGGAGGAACGAGTTGGGGTTCGAAGGTTTTGATGTGGTAGTCAAAGTCCCGTTGATAGCTTGGAGCTCTTAGTTGAAAACAAAGTGTGTTGATGAGAAGAGAGAAGAGCAGGACGGTCACCACGATGCGATGGGCACGATGTGTTTAAAGAAATCAGCAAGACGGGGCTGGTCTAGTAGAATGGAGCCGAAGAAGGATAGAAGGCCGTCGTCTGGCAGAAAATGAGTCAAGGAAATCCGGGGTCCAGGCCACTTGTTGCCGCCCTGGCCAATTTCCATCGACTAAGACAGAATGATGGACGGGACTGCTAAGATAGTCGCAAACACGGAGTAGGCACTGGATACAAAGCGCGCAAGCGCGGTACGGATACATATCGAGATACGCCAGACATCGACGCCCACCCCCTTCCTTGCTCACGATTAGCTGCTCGAGCCTTCCTCTGGCGAAATTGATCCGACAACGGCGCATCGGGAACACCATCTCGGCTCCCATATGTGACACGGGGTGACGGGGTGCAGCCAGGACCGTCCTAGGTTGGCAGGTTGGGCAGGCAAGCTGCGCATCGTTGCCAGGGCCATGGTGTCCCTACTCCATGCCGTGCCTGTCCAGCTGTACAGCCCTAGGGATGCAAAAGAAACGGCTTAGATCGTGATCGATAAACCGTCCGTCTGCCACTGATCAGAACGGAGCTTGTCGGTCAACGATAGGCGGCATCGCATGCGTTGGTGGATTTCCAAATACGGAGCATAAAACGTGTCGACGGGCGCAAGTTCCGATATCGCGTTATCTCTTATCAGTGGGTCAGACCGCGGCGTTGCATGACGGACGTCCAAGTCAGGAACCAACCCCTCCGTGTCTGATGGAGGGGGATTATGAGAGGGAGACACTGTGGTACTCCGTACGCTGGTAAGGTTGGGTGAGGTGTCCGGCGGCGAGAGGGTGAGTCGAGCGAGCGCTACCTCCCGAGGCTGGCTGCATCTTTCGCAGGATGCGTTATCTCTCTATCTTGGAGATATAAGAAAAACCCATCATCGGTAGACGTTGGATAGGAGTATGTAGTAGAGCCAGTTGTGGAACAAAGGAACGAGACCCTATGTGCATGGTTCCGAGAGTGCAGCTGGATTGGTGAGCTAAGGCGAATCCAGGCCAATAGCATCGAATTGCGAGAGTTAAAAGCTCAGAATTATCGGACTAGGAGTACAGACCAAGAAAGGCACAGACTCGGGATCTGCTGGATTGAAAGTTGATCAGACAAGTCGCCACTGAGCGTCTCGTCAGGTGTCAAGGTGTGTATGTGTTCGTACCCCGGACGGTGTGAGATTGGGCGGCATGGCGGCAGAATGCAGGTGGTAGAGTGAATACGGTGTGTGCCTGTAACCGTACCATCCGGAAACACTTGGTGACTTGGGGAATTCAAGGGCGGAGAGAGGCGCCAGGCAAGCGAAGCGGTAATGGAAGCGGTCAGTTCGAGCCCCTCCACACCTCTCAGGCTCACATCGTCATGTGGGCAGCCGGGGGCCTTGACGGTGAATGAGAAACGTCCATGTGGTGTTTGAGTCCGGACGCATCGGAGAAACCATTACCATTCACAAATTCATCATTCGTGGATCGTGGCAGATCGCGGCTCGGGACCGCGCTGAGGGGTTCCCCAAGTCGAGGGGCGGCGGTGCCGATAGACGCCTGGCGTCCGGGGGGTGAACCGTGTGAGGGCGGCGGTAGAACATTGATTTCAGTTGAGCGAGCAGGCGGCAGTACGAGAGCTGGAGACGAGGATGCGCAGGTACTCGAGTAATGTCATTGTTGACAATTGCACAGGATCAAAGAGGATATTTGCCGCGCTGGCGACAAAGAAAGTTGCGCAAAGAAAGCTGTGTGCGGTATCAGCGGACAATAGAACATGACAAGGGTGGGTAGAAGCGAAAGTAGTGGGCTGTGGAGGCGGCAGAGGGGTCATTGACCGATGAAGTTGAATCCCCATCGTGAACCCCTCCAATTCAGAACTCCCCGCTGTCGGCAAGTCAAGCGCGGAGGATCTGGCCGTCATGGGGCCAAGAGATCTATCTGGGTTCGGGGATGTTCCTTTTGGCATCGAGCAGCCGGGTGCCGCGGTCTCAGGGCAATCAAGCAACACAGCGCGGTAGCATGCGGGATGGGCAACGGTTGGCGTGGGGTAAAATTGGCGTTGATGGGTTGGCGACAGTGAAGAAGCTCACGATGAAGTAGCGATGGTGGTGATGTTGTTGACTGGAGAGGGACTGAGAGCAGTTTGCAAGTTGTAAGGGAGGAAGACAGGTGGACAGAGATGGAGACAGCGTGCGAGGAAGCATGGAGAAGATATTGGTCTTCACAAAAAATCTCTCATACTCACACAGTGATGACTACCAAGTTGTCGCCAGCTGCAACAGCAAGTGGCCCCAATGGCGGTTGAGACAATTCCATTATTTTTGTCACAATCCAGCAATAGCATCCCAGACCACCTGGGCTCCTTCCTGTGTCCTGCCCATCCAGGCTTTGACTTACCTAAGACACGCATCTACCAGATGGAAGGCGCCCATGGGATCCTGCGCATTCTGGCCGAGGGAGGCACGGGAAGAAGTGCCTGTGCCTGAGGTTGAGGAGACTGAACGAGAAGACCCATCAGTCATCACTGAGCTGAGGTGGGAGGAGTCGTGGCCCGGACAGTGCGTCCCTTGGGAACGTACCGCGGTCTAGCCACCTCAGCCCGATCTTCCAGGTTGCCTGCGTGACTGCCGCAATGACGCGCCGAGAAAGTCAGCGTCCCTCCCCCTCCTTCCTCGCTCTGTGCCGCTGGGTGCCGCTCACCTGCTAATGGTATCCCCGCGTCGAACCGAGAGGTAGGTGCCCGGGAAGCAGACGTCGATTGCCAAGGAACAAGATACATGGAACAGGATGGGAAGCAGCTCACGCGGCTCGATACCTTCCACACTCAAATCTCAACGTGCTCAAGGTAGGATGTAAACAGATTGGCGCTCCGGGCCTATGTCATTGCTCAGTCGGAAGCGTTAGGTAAACCGTAAACCGCAATCAAGGGTAAGCGCAAGGCAATGGAGGGCAAGGTTATTTCCAGGTCGTCAGTCGTCACTCGGCTTCCCCAGCTCACCCAAATCCCCAAATCGCATCATTCCATTGGCCGCGCGCTCCCTTATCGGCGGGACAATCCACACCAGTTGCCGCAGACGAGGGAACCTTGGAGCTAGCCCATGTATATGCTCGCCTACAGTTCTATGGAAAGATACTTTGGAGCAAACATCTGGGGGTGCGCGGGCAGTATGCAGCGGCGCTCTCTTCCTTGCTCTTGCGACTCTTGCTGCTGCTCAATGCTCGCTCACTCCGCAAGTCCCTACCTACCTTACGTTCCCACCTACGGATAACATACCTCTCCAAAGATACGATAATTGCTCCGTACCGCTGGCCCTACACGTCTCTTTCCGCGTTCCCTCAAGATCCCGACCTCAAGTCCCTCAAGTCCATCCGTCTCCAGTCTCTCGGCTTGCTCAGGACCCACGATCTTGTTCCGCCTCGGTCTGTTCCTCGTGTCTCTTGCGCGCTCTCCTGAACATTTTCTTTTCCTCTCTCCCGCCCTCTGCCACGGCCTACTTCTAGACATCCTCATTTATCAGTTCGCACGCACGTAGAAAGCAGCAAACACTTCTTTCCTCTCGTCCTTCTGCCACGACAGACTTTGCTGCTACCACACCTCCAACTCCAACCCCAACTCCAAGCCGCGAGCTTTCGTCCCATCCATCGCCATCCAAAGTCAATTAGTAGCTTCATTGCATTCGCGCATTCTTACCATCTTATCTTAATCCACAATGGCGTCGTCCAACGAAGCCGTGACCATCGAGTCGCTACCCGAGCTTCTCAAGAATGACAACAAGGTCAAGCTTGCCGGTATCGATGTCGACGGCATGCTCCGAGGAAAGCTGGTGTCCAAGAACAAGTTCCTGTCCGTCGCCAAATCAGGCTTTGGCTTCTGTTCTGTCATCTTTGGTTGGGATATGCACGATATGACATACATCAAGGAGCTCAAGATCAGCAACGCCGAGAACGGCTACCACGATCTGATTGCCATCCCTGATCTCTCTAGCTTCCGCCGCATCCCCTGGGAGGATAATGTGCCCTTCTTCCTCGTCAGCTTCTTCGATCCGGATACGCAAGAGCCCATTTGCGCGTGCCCTCGTGGTCTGCTAAAGAATGCTCTGGCCAAGTTGCAAGCCAAGGGCTACGGTGCCATGGCTGGAGGTCAGTCTGCAAACACGCTCCGTCGTTGCTCTCCTTTTGGAGAAAAGGCAAGCTAATCGCGTGATCCCACTCAGCCGAATACGAGTTCTACCAATTCAAGGCGCCTACGCGCACCGCCGAAACCTCGAGCTCAACGGCCGGATACTTGCAAGAGAACCCCCCGCAAGCTTTGCCGTCCTTAACAGAGGGCATGTTTGGCTACAGTTTGACCCGGACGGTGCACAACAAGGACTACTTCTATGACATTTTCGAGACTTGTTCTCAGTTCAAATGTGATATCGAGGGTTGGCATACGGAGAGTGGCCCTGGTGTCTTTGAGGCCGCGCTTGAGTTTGGAGAAATCGCACAGATGGCTGACAGAGCCAGCTTGTTCAAGTGAGTTGGCCGGTTCGTTTAGGCTTGCATCTCACTGACCGTGGTTCTCACAGGTACGTTGTCAAGTCGGTCGCAACAAAATACGGCATTACGCCGTGCTTCATGGCGAAGCCAAAGCAGGGCTTGCCTGGAAACAGCGGACACATGCACGTTTCCATTGTCGATAAGGATGGCAAGAACCTTTTCGCTCGGGAGACGAAGGATGAGAATGCGCCATACCCCGACGTCGCTAATCTCTCCGATCTGGGCCGGCATTTCCTGGCCGGCTTGCTAGAGGGTCTTCCAGATGTCATGACCATGCTGGCACCCACAGTCAACTCCTACAAACGCCTTGTCGAGAACTTTTGGGCGCCAGTGACAGTATCATGGGGCTTGGAGCACAGAGCAGCATCAATTCGCCTCATCGCCCCACCAACATCGAAGCCTGGCGCAACGCGATTCGAAGTTCGTGTTCCGGGCGCAGACACCAACCCTTTCTTCGTTCTGGCAGCAATTCTCGCCCTCGGATGGCGAGGCGTGGAGAAGAAGCTGGAGATCCCCGTCCCGCCTTTGGGCAAGGGCGAGGATGTTGGCGGTAAAGCTGACAAGGGCGTGCGGCTTGCAAAGAGTCTGCGTGAAGCAAATGATCGATTCATGCGAAAGGAGAGCATTGCAAGAGAAGTGTTCGGTGATGACTTTGTCGATCACTTTGGCGGAACCAGAGATCACGAAATTCGGGTCTGGGACGAGGCCGTGACAGACTGGTATGTGACAACCCTCGGAGTAACATCTGATGGCGATGAAGATGAACATGGCTAACGAAGTATCTACACAGGGAAGTTAAACGGTACATCGAAACGGTCTAGTGGTCGGGAGTTTGGCGGAGCGCGTTTTTCAACTACCTACTTGTTTGGACTTTTTAAGATATTTCATCCCATATCGGATCAGCCTGGGAAAGACGTCAAGCCACGCGACTATGGAGCTCGTCGAAGCCCTTGCCGTCTCACGAGATGGACTGGGGTTACCGTCACATCTCCACTTCCCTTGCCTTGGCTGCGCATCCTCACCTACCTTGCCCGGCGTTGTTCAAAGGGACCCTATCTAGATACCCTCTTCAAATGCCGACATATTGATATACGTATGGAGCAGCGCCAGCCGCGGCTATTTAGCCATCTGATATTGGCTGGTGAAATCATGTTCGAGAAAGGCTTTCGCTGTGCAGGGCGAAGGATAGCAGGGAGGCGAGGTTGATTGGTGGTATGGGATGCGCCTTTTGTGACAACTTGGTGCGCTGGTGCATAACGGTTACGAGCGAGCGAACCACTGATCCAATCCCGGAAGGGGAGCGCTCGAAGCTTACGTTGAGACCCATTGCCTCTAAGCGGCGCGTCGAGGTACCTTTCAACTAGGCCGTACATGCAAATGATGTGATGGAGCTGGCGGACGAATTGTTGGCTGCTGCGAGCGGTCATATCCCTTTCATTGGCTCGCGATAGCTGAGTTGAGGCCTTATGTCGGTCAAGTTCGCCGCCCGTGACAAGTTGGAGACGTGAGTCAAGAGAGAGGCTCAAGTTCGTTGCAGCGGCGCGACCCCTCTCCTCTCCTCTCCTCTCTCAGAGGCAACACAACACAGTGGACGCTGCAGCAGCAACCGGCATCTCCGATGCGGGTTAAAGCCCGGTGTCCGTTCGTTCTCAAGCTGCACTCTGCAAGGTCCTCTTAACCTGTATAAATGAAAAGCCAACGACCGGTGGGGTGGGAAACATTGTCTTTGTGGGCAGCGTTGATGGTGGCCCAATAAAAGAATCGACAGAACATTTACCAAACACCAAATGCCAAGTTCTGTAGGTATTTCATTTTGAGGGAATTAAATTTCTAAAAACCATTAACTACGACATATTCCAAGTGACGGGGTTCTTCTAAGAGGACCATCTCATCAAAACATTGCCGTTGACGTCAAGTACGTCAGTAGGAGCTGATAAATTGATTACCAGAGAGAATCCGGATCATGATGCTTGATAGTCGTCGAGCTATTGGTTTGCGTTGCCTCACCGCATTGATGAACCCATTTTTCATTTCGCCAACTGCCACATTCCATTATCCATGTGCCGAGCTGGGCTGGGCTTCTGGAAGGAAGGGAAGGGAAGAACAGCGTCACTTCAGCTAAACCACCACAGACAATGGAGCAGCGGGCTAGCTTCTGCTGTATCCGCAGAGGCTAGCGTACATGATTGCCACGCCGTTAGCTCCATTTGACAGGCAAACACAGCGTGGCACCCTGGGCGGTTGGAGCTCCCAAGGAAGGCAAGTCGACCACGGCCCCATGCCCCCCTGCCTTGTTCTCCCTCGTGGCTTTGGTGGGCAGCGTGAAGATGCGAGCAGTTCATACGGATACGGGTCTTCAGGACCTCTTGCCATCGGGAGACTTCCGCTGGAGGATAGTTGACAAGTTACAAAGCAACGGTCATCACAATGGTCTCTCGTTTCGCGGTGGGTCTGCCGGCTCGGACCGGGCTTCCTGCAGAACCTAAGACAGCCCAGAAACCAACGATCTCTTCGGTGGAAGTCGAGGGCAGGCGAGGAATCAGTCCCAGGACCGTTCACTGTTCACCGCTCTCGAGTCCTATCGCCCACAAAGTCTACCGCGTTGGCAAACGAGTCTTTGTGGAAAGGAGCGAGCAAGCGCCCTTATGAAGCATCCTACCGGCCAGCGTTGTATCCCGCCAGGGCCATTCTAGACCTTCACATTTGGGGTGGCATCCCGATCCTTGGGAGAACGCGTTGAGACGTGCTTTGACTGGGCAGTTATTTCAGAGTACCGATAGTGTACTGTACAGTGCTTAAGGTACTCCCAAGGTAAGAAGACATCAGTGACCGAGGTCGTGAAGAGAATGCCGGGTTGAGCTTGGCTCCGGTTGACCCTGGGACATGCGAACAAGGTAGTTCGGAGGCGTGCCGCATCCTGGTATACCGGACGGCGTGAAATGGCAGAGAGGCTTTTAGAATTCCTTCTGCAGAATAAAAGAACAAGAAAGACAGGTGAGGTGGGAATTACCTCACGCACAAGGTGAGTATCCGACTCAGGATCCCTTGCGCGGATAAGGATACTGAGTCGCCAAACTGACGCCCTTGCGCGTATGATACGGGAGCTCGAGAGAAGATGAAGTTTTAGATACCCTAAAGAGACATTGCTGGCGTAAGCCCAGTTTGTAATGTAGGGAGAGTGTACCGGGATTTGACCCGATTTGCGTTTCTCTTTGGCAAGTGTTTTTCACAAGTGTTGCCCTGAAAATCATACCCGTGCTTCAAGCTCGAGTGCCATGAGTACCCTGTCTCATTCTCTGATCCTAGCACTACTATCCGTACAACTGCAGGCAAGCTCAGGCCCTGCCCGTGTGGACAAGCACAGGGTAGGGCAGGTTACGATTTGAGAAGTTGAGATGGCTTGCCGCAAAGAGTAAATGCAACTTGCCAGCCACAGCCTAGCCGCCCCGTTGTTTTCTTGGTCCCTCTCTGCATGCATGCATGCATGCACATCTTTTGTCGGGGGGAGAGGGAGGGGATTTTTCAACAGCTTGAATTTTTTATGTTTTTTTCCTCTCTCACGTTTTCAAATTCTCCATGGATTTCACCAATTCCTGGGCGGCACATGCTATCCCATGCTCCATGGCCCGCCGTCGACCGCCTCCCGCACTTCCCATGCTGTCTCCTCTCTAGCCAGTGGCTCCTTGCGGACAAGTGCTCCGATCAGAAGCCAAGTGTGATTCGATGGCGTTAGGTCCTGGCAGAGGAGCAAGGGGAGGACAGAGAGTGAGAAAGAGAAAAATGATGCACTACAGGTGGAGGTTCCATCCATCGAATCCCGTCCAAGTCAAGCTCTGAAGTATCCCGCGGTAAATGACCATTTCCCTCATGAGGTCCTCCCTCCCCCCTTTCAAATTAGCCTTTCCCGTCTGGCCTTGTGCATTGCGTAGTCCTCGTCCCCTTTGTTCTGCCATCATCCTTTGTCAACATTCAAGAAGCCAACGGGCTCCCCTTGTCTTTCGTTTCCTAGTATCCTTCATCGACTACCTCACCGGTTGTCAAGAGGGTGAATACAAAGACATCCGCCAACCCTCGACAGGAAAAACCACTTCATGTATCCATATTGATACTCTGTGCGTAACCCACCTTCCCCGCGCTGATATTGGCCTGGGTATTTCATCTATCATCTCTTGCGTTCCCTCCTATTCTCCTTTGGGGAAATTTCATTAGCCATCCCACGTGTGGCTATATTACACCCGAGCCGGCCGGGCCCACGATTGAGTCCCCATTTGGGAAATCTGGCGAGCGAAGACAACATCCGTGGAGTGAGTCGCTCTAAGAGAGTGACGGAACACTAAAGTTTCTTTGCAAACGTAGAGACGCGATAAAGATACGACATTGGCGCCAGCTAGAATTGAAAGAAAATCCTGGTGACGGCTTTTTGGCGGAGTCTTTTCTAAAGCTCGGCGAAATGGGTGAGGACGTCGACGCTGTTGGCGACCCCGGCATCGGCGATGGCCATCGACGCAGGGGCGAAGGTGCCGGTGCCACAAGAAACCGGACGGACCACAAAGAACGGAGGAGGCCATCTCGAACAGATAATACCCAAGATGCCCACGACAGCGACGAAGACGACTCAGATGCCGGGTCTGATTTCAGCTCCGTCTCTGTTGACGAGCTCCCGCCCATCCGGGCTTATGGTCACACATACCACGGTTCCGGTGTATTACTAATGCCGAATGACGAATCCGAGCGAGCCCGTCTAGAAATTCAGCATCAACTATTCAAGCTATGTCTAGAAGGTGGTCTGACGGCGGCGAAGCTCCCCAAGGACAGACCTCTCAACATTCTTGACATTGGTTCTGGGACCGGCAATTGGGCCGTTGAGATGGGCGAGCAGTACCCTCTGGCCAAGATCATGGGAATCGACATCTCCGCCGCGCTCTTACCCACGACTGTACCGGCCAACGTCGCCTTTGAAGTAGAAGATGCAAACCATGACTGGGCTCGTGAGAAGGACAGCTTGGACTTTGTGCACATGAGGAACCTCGTCGGCGGGGGCGTCTCGGACTGGAAGGCGCTTTTCCGGCAAGCGTACGAACATCTCAAGCCCGGTGGACAGATTGAGTTCGCCGAAGTGAGGACGAGGTACTTCGACCTCATTGACAGCAGCGGAGACGAGCCCATTGCGTCCACGGCTGAAGAGGAGAATCACGGCGGGATGACGGCATGCCGCGAGTTCGAGGTGCGGTTCTCGGAAATGGCCAAGATTGCAGGCGTGGACTTTGACCCGACGCCAAAGATTCCCGCCATGTTTTCTGAGGTTGGTTTTGAGAAGGTGGCGCGTTGGTCGGATCTGGTTCCCATACAGGCTGTGGGACATGATGAAAAGATGGTCAGAAAAGGAGCACAATTTGCTCAGATGCTGGAATATGGTATGTTCAGAGCCCGTACTCTTAACAAGTTCAAGTTTCCTCAACTAACATGCCACCACATCAGGCTTGGAGAATTACTCGTTGGCAGTCTTTGGCAGGGGTGGTTGGGATGAGAACGATACCCGGAGTCTCCTGAAGAGAGTCCACAAGGAGTCGCGCGATACCGCAAACGAGGCGTATGGCAAAGTGTAGGTGTCCCGGGATACGAATGTGATTTCACTGGGAAACCGCTGACTGACTTTTACTATATAGATCATTTGTCACGGCGAGGAAGCCTTTTTGATCGGGCTTGACCTGATCGATTCTATCTACTCTGTATAGAAGAATGGGCTGGATTATACCCATAGAGAATACTTACCTACTGTAATGAACTCACGTCACTTGGATTTATATGCATTGACTTACCGCCAAAATATTTGAAGCATCCCACTCCTAGTCCTCTAGCACTCTTCCATTCACACACTTCGATGCTGGCATGAACTACCACACCCCGCGGGATTTGACTAACCCCGCGGTCGGTCGGTCGGTTATCTGCCGATGTGATCCCTTAATCGGACTCTGCGGACCCGAGTCAAAAACCCTCGGTCTTTCCTCGGTGCCAACCGGCGGTGGCTCTGGTCGAGTCTAAATATGCACTCTAAACCTCTGCAACCCTCCCAAAACTTCCGATCAGCCTCCATTTCGCCCTTTATCCGCGTCGCCCCTAAACCTGGTCCTGACTGCCACACCGGCGCACGCTATGCTTAAAGAGATCCCACTTGGCTCAAAACAAAATGTGCCGAGCTTTCAAACCCGCTACAGAAACTCCCGAGAGGCCATGATCCCTGAATGTTTCACTCTGCCTGCCGCTGCAGCTAGCCTACGCGCTGCAAGGTTGGTGGTTCAACGTGCCTAGACCCCCTCAGTTCACCCGATGCCCAACGCTGCCTGTTTTTTTCTCTATTGCAACCTTGTCTTTTCTGCCCAGACGCCTGAGGAAATGCTTTGCGTTATCCAGTAGAGTACTTGCTGTTGTGGTATCATCAAATGATGCGTCAACCAGCTGCCACACTACTAATACTAACGTAAATGTAGTATTTCGACGATCATGCACCACACTGCGCAAACTCTCATCGCTGCTATGAACTGACGAGTAGCCTTGAGATGCCCCATGCCGGCCTCTCAGAAGGACCCAAATACTCGAATCCTACACTGAAAGATGCTTAATGGCCAGTAATATAAATTACCGGTTGGAGCGTCGAATCGTGCCCAGCCCACTTCTACCCAGTGTGCTGTGTAAGCCTCATGTCAATCCATGGGTCTAAATCGAGTCTAACTGGAGTCTAAATGGTGATCACTGCCCGTCCATTGGGCATCATCATGGATGCTTCTTTTGGGATCTCTGTCTCCTTCGCAGCCAGTCACATAGCATGTGGGTTTACGAGGCATAGCAATAACCGCGTAAAAGTCTTGAAGCAAGCACATGAACGTCAAGATTTTGATAATGGAGGCCTCTTGAAGGCTTCATCCCAGATTCGCCCGCCAGCATTGTCTCACATGAGGTCGTCAAGTCTTTGATGAGTGGCCTAGATATCAATGGTATTGTTACTTGAATTCCAGATTATCCTACCGTACACCATTGAGCTGGGGAGCAGCGGTCTCCTCTGTCAGCACGTAATCCCTCACTGCACCCTTCCAATCACTGATTCTCACGTCCTTGATCTTGACCACGATGACTCGTACTTCCTCACCGGCGACAAAGCATCCTCTGCCACCATCCTCGGCCTGAACACTTGGGTTGAAGCTCTGGCCTTCGTCAAATGTGTTGTTTTCCAGGTGCGCCTCGCGGTAGAACTTCTCCTCTTCCGAACCATTATCAACCAGTCTGGCAGTGCCATTGATTGTAGCACTAATACTAGAGACCGCCGCGGTGTTGAGATTCAATAGGAGGGATGCAAGGCTGGAGCGGTGCTCTGGGCCGGGGCTGCCGCCTGAAGGCCGTCGGCCAGACGTCGGCGGCCGATGGGAAGACCCTGAACGAAGCCGTCAGCAATCTTGACGAACACGCTACCACAATAGAGCTACAACATACAGTCATGTACCAATAGAGAAACGTTGGGATTCGAAAGAAGGTTCTGTGTTTTTCTCGAGGCGGGGTTCGTGGTCATGACAATAACGGGACCGGCCGAGTGGTTCGAGGATGGCAGATAGGTGTAGTTCATGAGAGAGACGTTCGGCGTGTTTTCGGTACATGTTGCTAGGTGAAGCTATCGATGCGGCAGTCTCGTCAGCTACATTTCTACATTGGTGTTGTGGTGAAGAGTCATCGCAAGGCTTGAATGAGGTGGGCAGAAGAACTAAGAGCTTACGAATCGAGCATTCTCCAAGCATTGTACGACTTCTTGAGGAAGAGTTGCCGTGACTTGCTTATTGGTTTCGCCAGCCGAAGCTTCGTAGTTGAGAGGGACTTGTTGATCCATATTGATGAAGCTGTTCTTGACAGTGTGTGTAGGTTGGTAACGTATCGTGAGCTTCCTTCGAAGGAGCCCTGTCTGGATCGACCGGGCTGGAGAGGAAAGATGGGCGCAAGGTCCCAGCCCACGCTGACTAATGCGGGGCAGAGCTATCGGACCTTCCATGCTCTCGCGGAATGACGTCGAGGAACTTGCATGCTAATCTTATCAGCTGTCGCCTTACCTAAGGCAGCTTGGGGGCAGCTTACCGGACCTGAGCACGTCCCGCCTGAAATCCGGGGTCGCCTTTCAGCGGCTTTCAGCACCCACGGCTATTGTCGGCACCACTTGTTCCAAGATGATCGAGCGCAACAAGCCGAAGCTGCTTTGAGACCTCGGGTTACCTGGGGCACTCGCAATGAGCTCTGCGCTTTCCTCCTCTGCCATCAACTTCGCGTTCTTCTCCTCCTTTCCATGAACATTCAATTGATACCCCAAGCTTGAAATCCACGTCACAAAGCTTCAGTCATCCATCATGCGTTCCATGAAAGCGAAGCACCGGCTCGTCCGACCCCTCCCTCGGCTCCTCTCCACTGCCGCTGGCCAGACGGTGCCGGCTTCGAGCCAAATTACACCCATTACCTCTCTCCTTATCGCAAACCGTGGCGAGATTGCTCTGCGAATCCACAAGACTGCGGACAGGCTAGGAATCAAGACGACGACTATCTATACAGACCCCGACAGCAACAGCCAGCATGCCGCGTGCTCCCCGCATTCCTTGAACCTGGGCGACGCAAGAGCGTACCTAGACGGCGAACGCATCATCTCCCTAGCCAAGAAGCACGGCATACAAGCCCTTCATCCCGGCTATGGCTTCCTGTCTGAGAACTCTCGATTTGCCGAGAGATGCGAAAAGGAGGGCATCGTCTTCGTTGGACCTCCGGCGCAGGCAATGACCGATATGGGCGACAAGGCACGAAGCAAGATCATTATGACCGACGCCGGCGTCCCCTGTGTTCCAGGGTACCATGGTTCCGATCAGGGGGAGGCACAACTATTGGAACACGCAAAGAATATCAAGTTCCCAGTGTTGCTCAAGAGTGTCAAGGGCGGTGGTGGAAAGGGTATGCGCATCGTTATGACCGAGGACGAGTTTGCCGCCCAGCTTGGTAGTGCTCGCGCCGAAGCCCGCGCATCCTTTGGCGAGGGTGGCGAGGTCATGTTGGTGGAGAAGTACATTGTGCGCCCTCGCCATGTTGAGGTGCAGGTGTTTGCGGATAAGCTGGGCAATTGTGTTGCTCTAGGGGAGCGTGACTGCAGTGTACAAAGACGACACCAGAAGATTCTTGAGGAGTCTCCAGCGCCGGATTTGGACGAAGAAACTCGTCTCGATCTTTGGGAGAAGGCTAGGAAAGCTGCTTTGGCCGTCAACTACGTTGGCGCTGGCACTGTTGAGTTCATTCTTGACAAGGACACTGGCGACTTTTACTTCATGGAGATGAACACCCGATTGCAAGTCGAGCATCCCGTTAGTGAAATGGTCACCGGCACCGATCTCGTCGAATGGCAATTCCGCGTCGCTGCTGGCGAGAAGCTACCTATGACACAGGAGGAGATCGTGGAGAACATCAAGCAGCACGGTGCAGCTATTGAGGCTCGTATCTATGCCGAAAATCCGGAGAAGGGCTTCATGCCTGATTCAGGCAAGTTGATTCACCTCACCACGCCGAAGACGAACGAGGACATTCGCATCGACGCCGGCTTTATCCAGGGTGATACTGTCTCGGAAGCCTACGATGGCATGATTGCCAAGTTGATTGTTCGCAGCAAGGACAGAGAAACAGCTATTCGCAGGCTAGAACTGGCTCTCCGTGAGTATGAAGTCGTCGGTCTCAGCACCAATATCGAGTTCCTTAAACGTCTTTGCCGGTCCCCAGCTTTCATAGAAGGCGACGTCGAGACAGGGTTCATCGACAAGTGGAGAGATGAGCTTTTCAAGCCGCGGCCAATCCATGACGAAGTCTTTGTCCAGGCTGCCCTCAGCTCGTTATCCCCACAACTATCACATGCTGCTCCCCATGGAGGTAGCTTAGGCTTTGGCGAGGCCAGCACCCTCAGCGAGCGCAAGTTTGCCTTCAAGGTGCTCGATTCATACAGTGAGCAAGAGGGAGAAGTTGTTGAAGTCAGCATCACACAAAAGTCCCATCAACTCTTTGAGGCGCGTGTAACAAGGAAGGGAGAGGAGCCGCCCAAGGTTTTCGAGAACCTCATCAGCGAATTCCAACCAAAGTCGTCGTCAACGAATGCGTTGACAACTTTCTTTCCCAACGAGAGATTGGAGTCGACGGTTGTGCAGAGTTTACAGCATGAGCAGGATACCAAGATTGCTGTGTTCCAACATGGCATCAAGACCGAGCTTTCTCTTCTGCCACCAAGCTGGTTCGAGAAGGCCCTCGGTTTGAAGGAGGTTACCGCGTCTGTCGTTGCACCAATGCCTTGTAAGATTCTGAAGAACGAAGTGGAAGAAGGGCAAGCCGTAGCAAAGGGAGCTCCGTTGGTTGTGTCAGTACCACCCGACCCAAGACCGCTGTCACAAGATGATTTCCAGTGGCTAATTTTGACACACAGTATCGAGTCTATGAAGATGGAGACTGTTATTCGGTCACCCCAAAACGGCGTGGTCAAGAAGCTGGCGCATAAGGAAGGCGTGAGTAGTCCTATTTTTCCAAAGTTGCACGCCCCTCACTGACACTGTCTTAGGATATCTGCAAAGCCGGAACGGTCTTGGTACAATTTGAGGAAGAAACTACAAAAGAATCATGAGCGGGCGGTGATTGATTTACAAGAGAAAAGGATACTGGTTTGAAGTTCATACAGCGAATAGGCTAAGATTAACGATTCGTTTCTATTGCAGAGGATAGGTACTTGTGCCAAGTCCTTTGTCGACCCAAATGTGCCTACTTAGAGTGTCCCCTTTTGAACACAATTAGTGGAAGCTCTGCTCTAGATAAACACTCAGTTTCTCCAAGCCTTCTTTCAGCACTTCTGTCCGACATACGTAACCAAAGCGCATTTGGCCCTTGAAGTCAACGCCCTCACCAAAACAGGTAGACCCAGGCATTATTAAAACCCCAGTCTCTTTAAGGATTTCAAGACAGAACTCGTCATCTCGAACTGGTTCGTCGCCTCTTTGAAAGCCAATCATTGCCGTTGTACCGGCTGTGGGCCTTACCCAGGAGCAAACAGACTGGTGCTTCTTGATAAAGGTCTCGAGGATCTCAAAGTTTGTCCTTGCAAGCTCGATGTTTCTATTGATGAGGTTTGGTCTGACCGCATCCGAGAGAGCATAGCCGGCCACTTGATCGTCTAGCTGCGAGACGCTGATGGTCGTGTAGTTCCGCGCACTCTTGACGGCCTCAATGATTCCAGGATCTCTCGATGCGATCCATCCCACGCGGATGCCGGCAAGAGAGAAAGCTTTCGACATACTCGAGGTAGAAATGGTTCGGTCATAGCCCAAAGAGAGGATCGATGGGGGCATGCTTTCTCCTACAGGAAGGCTGTGGAAGAGGGGTCGATATACCTCGTCAGCCATGACAATGATGTTTCTCGACTTGGCAAACGCGATGAGATCTTCTAGAACATGCTTAGGCGTAGTGACACCAGTGGGATTGTTGGGATTGTTGATAATGATCATCTAGTCCTACGAGTTAGCCGTGGGTACTACTCGTCTGAAGTATGGTTGTATTACCTTGGTATTCTCTCGCACCAGGTCTTGAAGTTCTCGGATGTCCGGGATGTATCCATTCTCAGCCTTCAATTTCCAGAGGCTCACATCAGCGCCCAAGCTTTTGGGAACTTCGTACAGCTGTTGGTAGGTCGGGTATACACAGATTACATGATCATTCTTGCCGACGAGGGTGTAGAGAGTGAGGAAGTTGGCAACGATGGCTCCCTGCGTAATGACGACTTGATCGCTGGGGAGAGAGCCCGAAACATCGTTTGCGTACATGTTGGCGATCTGCTGGCGCGTCTTCTCTGATCCGTAAATGGCGCCGTAAGTCATTCGTCGGGTTGCAATGTCAAGGGGGCCCGCAGCCGACTTGTCGCTCGACAGCTCTGTCAACTCCTTGATCGACACAGACTCGCAGCATGTTTCGGCGATGTTGAGAGCACCAGGCGTTGTCTCGAGACGATCCATCCATTCTTCTACCTCGAAAGCTTTGATCTGGACCATGACGTTGGTTGATGTTGTGAACTGGGCCTCAGATTTGATGTTGCAGCTTGTACCAGTGCTCTAATTCACCGATTGGAGATGATGTGTTGGTTGAAATAGCCCAAGACGCGTGTCTTTCGCTCTTCTTCTCCTCATTTCACAACTGCGGCGCTTTGCCCAACTTATATTCTGCGTCCAGCGTCAAGCATGTCTTGACATATCGTGCGCCCTTAAGACGGGGCGAGACGTTGGGCCGGGGCGAAGTGTCTCCACCTCTCGTCACCGACTGGGAAGGAAAGTCGAGACGAGAGCGAACATTGTAACAGCCCCGGTTCAAACTTCTCAAAACTCATTCGCTCTCACTTGATTAGCACTACTAAGCAACTAAACTGTCCACTGCCACGTATAAGACAAGTTCAAGATACATACAACTCATTCGACAAATCAGCGGCCAATGGCCTACTTCAATGGGTCTAGGGTTGCACCGACACCGCGGCCAGGATTAGAAGGAAGGTAGAGTCGAAAGCTCGGCCCCATCAAGCCACTGCGGTGTTGGACTTTGACGAGAACCTTTGAATAGCTTATCAAGTCCCCAACTATTACTTTTCCTCGTCTCAAACTTGATGAAGCAAGCCTGGAGCAGCAGTTGGAGAACCGCATGGTCTTTCCTTTCTTCAGCGGGGGATTTCTCGCATCAGAAACAAGTTTATATGTCACTTTAATCAGACTTTCACATTTTGCGTGGTACTCAAGCCGGCGCCATGGCTTGCGCAGCGCGCTGGTTATCGTGTAGTTTTCTTGTGCTGAATCAAGATCTTGAGAACCATCATTGAGAACTACACAAATATCAAAGTTCGCAGGATGTTGAAGCGTCTTCCACTACATAGTGTTAAAGAGGTACGTATTCGGAAATAGCATCAAATGAACGGTGTTTTAACGACAAATCGATCTGCCAGAAAAGTAGAACATAATTGAAGAAGCGGTAAGGGCCACAGAGGTTACATTTGTGATGGTTCTAAGGTTCTCCCGAGCTCCACAGAAATTCATGCCGCCTACCTAAAGTAGGTAAGACATTGAGGCGATTCTTTCATGTTCGGAGGACACATGTGACAGGTACATGGACTTCAGAGGGCCCTTCTCCCAAAGCCTAGCCAAATTATTTTGCGAATACCATCCACGTTGGAAATTGGAGTTAGTATGTCGTCTTCGCGGACTCCAAGGCGGCCATCCGGCATAGGGTCATCCTGATTTATGTACCCTTCGAGCCCTGAGACCCGTCAAAATGGGCGTGACTTGACCCAACTGAATATACATTACGTCGATAAAATGCTACATCGTTGACAAAACTTGAAACCCCATTCTAAAAACCTTTCGGACTGCCGACAGCCGGATTTGAAGACTTGGTACCTTGTGAGATCCACACACGTCAATAGTCACTCCAGCGCCTGTCTTTCAAGGTTCATAAGCCATAGGTATCACTACTTGGGGGCTCTTCCGCCGTTCTCCCGTCTTTCCACCAGTCTTCCTGAGACAAGAAGGTGCTCTGTTGCCAGATTTCAATCCTCCCACCTCTCCTATTCCTGTATCAAACCATCAGCCGCCAAGATGTCGAGTTCACCTCTAGAGAAACATGACACCATGTAAGTCTCAAAATACATCCATACTTGGTCAAACAATCAACTGACCGTCTAAGTTTCAAGAGCGGCTTTGAAGTGGGCAATGCTGTCGAAATCAGTCGCCATGACAATCCTCGCCGCAGTGAAAGCCAGATGGTCACTGGAGAGTAGGCTACCACCAAGAAGCCCGGTCTAATCTTATGCTTCTTACTAAAACTACGGACTCACAGGCCGAGCAACCCTCTTGAAGGTATTCCCCGAGAACAGCTCAAGATCGATGCAAGACTTTTCGCTATCGGCCTAGGCCTTCAAAACGAGATCACCTACTTCGAAAAGGGGGCGTTGGCTGCACAGACTCCGAAAGCCTACGAAGACATACCGGAGCTAAATGAAGAGGACCGACTCGTTCTGAGAAACGAAATCGAGCATCGCTGGAAGCATCCCAAAGCTCTCTACTTCACCATTCTTATGAACTCGGTGAGCGCAGCAATACAGGGCTGGGACCAAACAGGGTCAAATGGAGCAAATTTATCTTTCCCACAAGTATTTGGGATTGCGGACAAAGGCGAGGCCTGCTTAATAGCCGGAACATGTGCACGAAACTCCTGGATCATTGGTGCCATCAACAGCGCGCCGTATATGGCTATTTGCGTCATGTGAGTCCTTCGCCAATTCCATAATGGACATATCACTGACTACCTGTGCGTACTAACAGCGCTTGTTGGCTGTCTGATCCCGTCAATAACTGGTTCGGAAGACGCGGTGCAATCTTCCTGGGCGCCATCTTCAGCATCCTCGGCCCCGTAGGCCAAGCCCTTTGCCAGACTTGGCCACAGATCTTGATCTGCAGAATTCTTCTCGGCATGGGAATGGGACTGAAAGAAGTTACTGTGCCCGTATTCTCGGCTGAAAACTCGCCACCTAACATACGTGGAGCTCTTGTCATGTCGTGGCAACTTTTCAGCGCTTTTGGGATCATGCTTGGATTCCTTGCAAATCTCGCTCTGGTTGGGTTTGGGGACATCGCCTGGAGACTTCAACTTGGTTCCGCCATGATCCCCGCAGTACCTTTGCTCCTGGGAATCTACTTTACACCTGAATCACCCCGCTGGCTATTGAAGAAGCGCAGGTTTATTAAAGCCTACGAGTCACTCCTGAGACTACGTGGCAACAATTTACTCGCCGCTAGGGATCTTTACTTTGTCAACGCTCAGCTTGAAAAGGAGCAAGAATTAGTGGAGGCTGACGGGCTTGGTGACAGCAACTTTCTCACCAGATGCGTGGAGTTATTTACCATCCCCAGGGTCCGTCGGGCGACACAAGCATCAGGTATTATCATGGCTGCTCAGCAGTTTTGTGGAGGTAGGACAACGTACTCCCGAAATGTTCAAGAACGCTTGACTAACAACCGCAGTCAATCTCATGTCATTTTACTCCTCGACGCTCTTTGTGGAAGCAGGGGCAAGTAACACCATTGCTCTTCTGGCATCATGGGGATATGGTATGGCAATGTTCCTTTTCGCGATCCCGGCTTTGTGGACCATTGATCGCTGGGGCCGCAGAGCCCTGCTGTTGATCACCTTTCCGAACATGTGCTGGGCTATGCTAGCAGCAGGCATGGCCTTCTACATTCCGCAGAGTAGTCCCTTACACCTCGGCGTTATTTGCTTGTTCATTTATATCTTCGCCGCATTCTATGGTCCGGGAGAGGGGCCAGTGGCGTTTGTCTACTCGGCCGAGGTTTTCCCTCTATCACATCGTGAGGTTGGCATGGCTTGGGCCGTCGCAACGAACAACTTCTGGGCCATCGTCGTGGCACAAACATCCCCGCCACTTCTCCAGTCCATCAAGCCCCAGGGAGTCTTCACACTTTATTCTGTCTTTGGCGTTATATGCTTGATTCTCATCTTTCTATTCCTTCCAGAGACGAAGCAACGCTCTCTTGAAGAACTTGATGACGTTTTCTCGGTTTCTACCAGGCGGCATGCGTCTTATCAACTATTGGAGGTCTTGCCATGGTGGTTTAAGCGCTATATCATGCGCAAGAGAAACGAGCCTGAACCTACGTTATATCTTTTCGAAGTGGAGGAAAACATTGAGTCGGGACCAAAGTCCTAGACACATGCTGAATGAAGGCGGAATAACACATAGATATGAAGCTTTGCGGGGATAACAGGAGCGAAAGGCTTGCAGACTTTCTTGCTGAGGGCCAAGAGCAATAATTCTTTTGGTTTTCACTCACATCTTTCATCTTCTTACGGAGACGGCTTGAAGGACAATAGTGAGATTTTGGGATTACAATATCTGGATAGAATCTAGCCGAATTTTTCGGATTTACAGAGTAATTCGTCTTTACGCTAGTTGGGGCATCGGTATTTGAAACGTAAACCACCTTACACACCTTTGAAACACCATGATGATAGATTTTGTGAGCCATTTGTGATGGTTCTGACAGATGCTACGTACCTTATCCATTTCACTGGGGGACGTTGAAAGGAGAACATTTCACTTTATTAGTCTTAGCCAAGGAAGCTAACGTCGACCTGCCTGTTCGTATAGTTATCGATCCAGTGGCCGGCACGTTATCCTTGTCAACCTGGAGCATGTGAGTCAATGCTCAGCAACAGCCTATCGCTAGTTTGATCGCCGCAACCATTTTTGGAATGGCCGGTGGGGTTTCGGGATGTTAAGTCTTGTACAAGGGGTTCTGTTCATGCTGCCTGCCGGATTAAACTTTTTAACGAAGTGAACCCACACTTCTGCCTAAGTCTTTCACGATATACACACAGAATTTCAGGGGTTCCTATTACTTCACAGGTAGTCAACACTTAGAAATAAACATATATAAAGTATTTTACCTTACCTATAGACTGTGCAGCAACAGCATCTCACCAAGCCTCTTTATTACAACACGATCCATTCTTCCACATACCCGTCTACGCTATGGCCACTCAAGCCTTTAGCAGTCCCGTGCCTCTCACGTCCGACGAGGAGGAATTCATGAAGCACGAGCACGAGCGTGTCAAGTTGACTGACAGTCAACAAAAAGCCTTCGACATTTGGGCTGGCCCGAAAGACCCCGACGTGTCTGATGCGAAATATTGGATTGAAAAGAACACCGAGCTCGATTTCAATGCCTTCTCGTTCAAGTGTCTCAACCTCCTCATTAAGCAGGCAGTATGGAGATACCACCATTGCTCATTCAAGGTGAGCCTCTAGAGGCCTGAAGTCCAGTCACGATCACTGATGCGTTTCAATTGACTCTGAAACAACTGGTTGTCGAACGTCCCGGGGCAGGTCTTAATCTTGGACATATGCCCAGTCTGAAAGAGAGATTTCCTGTTTTGTTCCTGGGCGAATGGGAAGCCGTCACGCTTCTGGTCCGCGAATGTTGCATGATGAGGGTTATTAACGAATTGTCTGATAAACCTCAGTGGTGGCTCAAGGTCAAAGACGACAGTATTGCTACAAAGTGGAAATCGGAGGCTTTGACAATCGACTGGGCATCGTATATCGAGAATGCTCACTTCACTCCTTCTATGGCCGATGCGGTAAGGTGACTTGTGTCTTCATTATAGTATATCAGCGCTAACGACCTCCAGTGCATCAGTGAACTACGGAAGAAAGCGGAAGTGTATGAACAGACAGGGCTTATGCCGGTCTACGATTACTGCACTGCCGTCATCAAGTCTGACAGCATCCTTACCCCCGAGTTCGCCAAGTGTATCCAAGATGCTGTCAAGCCACTTGAGGATGTCCCCTCAGACTGCAAAGACTGGCACCCTAACAGTAACGATCAAGTCTTGGATTTGGTCCATCCCTCCCTCTGGCCTTTGGTATACGGTAGCTCTAAAGTGCTTCATGATCGCACAATCGGCGTTGATGACGCTCTTGACTACTGCGACATGGGTACTACAATACGCCAGCCGACAAAGGCGGAGGCTACACTATCTCCTGCCACTTCTTGGAGGAGTACTTCGAGAAACCAGGTGTTGAGTAGGGAGTTTCAATGGCTACCATGCGATGTGGACCTCGATCGAATCACAGGAAAAGCCAAAATTGCAAGCTACATCAACAACCTTCATCCTGCAGAGCAGGCTCACCTCTATCCAATCATCGAGAAGCTCATTGAGAAGTCTTTGCCAGCTTGGGATCTTATCTACAACTGGGAGGATAAGTTTGCGATTCAGCGTCTCGTAACATCCAATGTTCAGAAGCCAATGTGCCCTTGTCCGGAAATCTGCGGTCGACGCCGTGCATGCAGGCCCCAGGCACGTCCTCTCGCCGAGGGAGAAGTCCCACGAAACCGAAAGGATCTGGGGCGTAACGCTCGTGACAAAGCCTGGTTCAGAGAGACTCATGGCCCTGCGCTTCCTGACGCTGACCCCGAGGCCAAAGATTACGTCAAATTCGCCGCCTCCGACATCAGAAGCAGTGGCTTCTTTGGATGCAAAGACAGCTGTCAAGTCATTGTCAAGTTGGCCAATATCCATCTCACGCCAGAGAACCCTGAATACAAAGGTGGCTCTTGGCATACTGAAGGTCTTCTGAACGAACATATTGTCAGCACAGCACTGTACTACTACGATTGTGAGAACATCACGGACTGCACTCTCAACTTCCGGACATGTGCCAACAGAGAAGACCTTGACGATTCTGGCTCACGAACCTCGCTCGACTATGAGCAGTACGACTGGTGGAGTATCAAGCAGGCATTCGCAATCGAACCTCGTGGCCACACATTTCAGAATGTGGGATCAGTACAGACCAAAGGCGGCCGGGCATTGTTCTTCCCTAACCTCCTCCAACATCAAGTCTCTCCCTTCAAGCTGGCAGATCCCTCAAAGCCTGGCCATAGGAAGATTGTAGCTCTTTTCCTCGTCGACCCAGCCATTCCTATCATCAGCACGTCTAACGTGCCGCCTCAGCAGAAACACTGGTGGCCTGCTGAGCCTAAGACTGGTCCATTGCCCGCCCCAGCATCAGATGACCAGGGATTGATTCAGTGGAAAACGGCTCAGGAAGAATGGGTTGACTCCGAAGACGCTTGGTTGAAGGCTCGAGAGAGTTGGGAACAGAGCCTTAGCAGAGATAAGTGGCCCATTGGAATGGAACAGGCCAAGGAGCTGAGGAAGGAGCTGATGGCTGAAAGAACGTGGATGAAAGAGAAGGAGGCTGATTGGCTCAAGACCGAATGGAACTTCTGTGAACACTAGCTTTAAGTTCTTGATTTTTAAGAAGAGACTCAAGTATACCATGGTCTAGACATACTTGCTACGCTTAATTCGCGATAAAGTTCCGATTGGCTTGCGTTTTATTTGGCCTAGCTCCCTCAACACCACGCGACGACTCCTGCAATATCTCTACATTAGCCACTCGTGGCGAATACTTGTCCATTTTGGCCCATTTCGGGGTGTCGGCCGGTGGATCTCTGTAGTGAAATCGGAAACACAAAGGGACACCAAAGGCGGTAACCCGCTCGAGATCTCTATTTCTGAAGTTTCGTATTGTTATGTGCCTTATCAATGTCAATATGGGAGACCCGCCAATGCCGCGAAGGCTAAACAGTTAAAGACTATCCTTCTCTATGTGTATACCATACCTCCATTCGCACAGATCGTGTCCCCGGTCACCCAGCGCGATCTTTCTTCGCACAAGAACACAATGATATCTGCCACATCCTCCTCCGTTCCACATCTGGGCTCGGCAGGAACCTTCTTATTCTGTTCTTCCATCCTCGCAAGATGCACAGATCCGGCAGCACGGTACATATCAGTATCGACAGGGCCAGGGTTGACTGAATTCACAGTTACCCCGTATTTGTGGCCCAGCTCTGTGGCCCAGACCCGTGTCAGACCTTCGACAGCAGCTTTGGATGCGGCATAAACGGATTGAGTCGGGTAGCCACCGCGGGCAGATATCGAAGACAAGTTGACAATACGACCGCCGCGGTTGATGTGAGGTAAGACGCTTTGAGTCATAAAGATGACTGCTCTGACATTGACTGCCATCAGACGATCATAGTCTTCAATTGTGACTTCTTCGAGTGGTGCGTTTCCTCCGACGCCCGCGTTGTTCACCAGAATATCGACCTTGTCGGTTTGAAATTCTCGAAGAGCCGCTTTCAAAATAAGAGAGGGAGCCTCAGGAGACGCCATATCGGCACGAATGCACGTCACTCGAACCCCGAACCCCTTTACTTCCTCAACCAACTTTAGAGCAGCAGCTTCGGATGAAGGAGAGACATAATTGAATGCAACCTGCACTATGTTAACATCAATATTCTCATCACAGGTCGACTCGGTTAAGATGAGGCCGTTGTGGATATACCAAGTAAGGAAGCTCTGATTGATCGACCTGGTAATCTGTTTCGGGCAATAAGATCAGGACTTACACTTGCGCCTTGTTTAGAAAGAGCTCGAACTATGCCAGCACCGATTCCTCGAGCCCCTCCCGTCACTATTGCGATCTTTCCATTGAGAGACATGACGATGACTTGAAGTCCAGTGGTCGTATATCTCGAATCACCCTTTTAGCTGAAGGGGAGACTGAGAGATGGTCTTGATCCTTACTCTCAAGTTCTCTTGAGGGCTTGTCGATTACGATCAAGGGCGAGGTATGTGTATAGAGAGTATAGAGAAGATAAAAACCCCAGGCTTGCATAGGCTGCGTGCGGGGAGTCGCAGTGGGCGGGGGTTTCCGTCCAAATCAACAATGTGGCGGAAACCCAACCGGGTGACAGTGCGCCGAACGTGGGGTAGTGGTGACTTGAGACGGCGCCGTGTATGGTGTCTTGTGAGGAGACGATGTGTTTGGGCCAATTTGTTGAGGCTGCACGAGACGATCTAACGTGAACGACAGGGCCAGCGAGCTCGGAGGGGGTAAGGGAGGGGTAAGGAATTCCGAAGGTGATGCAGCCAGAAACGATAGACATCTAATCAAGCTGCCCACCTTTTTGAGATCAGATGTACTCGGTATATAACAAGCTGGCCGCACTGAGTTGATGTTCCCACCTCACTTCCTCATTGACACCCACGGAATCTCGAGTCCCTGGCCTGTATTGGCCATCAAAATCAGAATCATACTCATCAACCACTTATGCCTGCCATGGATACTTCAAATGCAGTCGATATCCTTCGCCGAAAACCCGGAAACCTTGCAATCTATACTAACCCTGAACATGAGCTGTATCTCAAGAAGCTCGATGTTCCGACCCCAAGCGAAGGGGAGTGCCTCATCCACGTGCGAGCAACTGGCATCTGCGGCTCCGATGTTCACTTTTGGAAAGCAGGTCACATTGGCGAGATGGTTGTGACGGGCGAAAACGGGCTAGGCCATGAGAGTGCAGGCGTAGTTGTTGGCGTAGGACCCAAAGTGACGAAGTTCAAGATTGGTGATAGGGTAGCCATCGAGTGCGGCATCCCTTGTATGAAGGCATCGTGCTTCTTCTGTCGCACAGGCCGATACAACGCCTGTCCAGAGGTGGTCTTCTACTCGACGCCCCCATATCACGGAACCCTTACCCGCTACCACGTGCACCCAGAAGACTGGCTTCACAAGATTCCTGATGGAATGTCATATGAAGAGGGATCTCTTCTCGAGCCACTCTCAGTGGCTCTGACAGGGCTCGAGCGATCCGGCGTTCGCTTGGGTGATCCCGTGGTTATCTGCGGTTCCGGTCCCATCGGCATTGCCACTTTGCTGGCTGCTAGCGCAGCAGGTGCAAGTCCAATCGTCATTACGGACATCAATCAGACCAGGCTGGACATGGCGAAAAAGGCAGTTCCTAGAGTACGAACTGTGCTTATCACTGCTGGAAAGGAGCCGCAGGCAACTGCCGAGGATATCAAGGGAGCTCTCGGTCAAGAAGCCAAGATAGTGCTAGAATGTACTGGCGTTGAGTCAAGTGTGGTCACCGGTATATACGTAAGTAATCTAACTTACACGAATTGTACGTTGGACGGGGATACTTGTGCTGATTAAACTCTGAAGTCTTGCCGATTCGGCGGCATGGTCTTCGTTATCGGTTGCGGTAGAGATTTTGCCACAATTCCCATCATGTACATGGCTGGCAAGGAAATTGAATTACGGTTCCAATTTCGCTACCGAGATATCTATCCTCGGGCCATTGGCCTTGTTGCTGAGGGAGTCATTGATCTCAAACCATTAGTCACCCATCGGTTTGCTCTTGAAGATGGTGAGAAGGCCTTCAAAACAGCTTCAGACCCTGGTGCTCTGGCATTGAAAGTTCAAGTACTTGACGATTAGAACCCAGGGCGGTAGTACTCAAGCTCAAGCTTTCTGAATTGTATCTTCGCTCAAGGAAGAGGTTCCGCCTGGACGTGAATAGGGGCTGCAGGTTCGGTCGCGAAAATGTGCAGGCTGCAGCGGCGACGTCCTAGTGTCTTTCTATATCTCTCACAATTGATTCGAAACGTTGAACTCTCATTCCCCCGTACTACAGTGTTCTCATATGCCCAAATATAGCCCTGCACGGCGATAAGTCATGCAAGGAGCAGAAATCTAGGTTGGCCACGGCTCAAATCAAAAGGGCACATATCCCTAGCCGTGACATTGCATTTCTAGGAACACTGTTGTCGGTACCATGGTAGTCTCTTTCCCTCCAGCATTCCTTCAGAACTCGTAGGACCGTATCAACGTTTGTAAAACCGGAACCCGAGCTTTCAAGGATTCCTTCAATCAGATTCTCGAAGAATGGTTGTTGATCTGGGGCTGCCATTGCTCCAGCGACGCACATAGCCCATGTTACAGGTTTCAGAGACAGGCCATCCGGCACACTTTGAAGAGCATCCATAACGCCAGATACTGCGTTATGAATTGTTTCAAGCGCGTTTTCTGGTGCGTCTTCTATGTTGGCTGAAATTGTGTGCAGTTGTACAAGGACTGCCGTTGCATATATGCGGGTAATCGACTGCGAGATTAAGGCTGAATCGGGCTGACCGGACGAATTAGTATCGTTCCATACCCCATAATATTGAGAAGGTATACTAGGTACCTTTTGTTCTACCCCCAAGTATCCAACACCATCTTCGAGACGTTTAGTGATGTCTGCAATTTTGCGGCTCAAAGCTCTCGGATTCATCTCTGCAACTTGTGCCTCTAGCGAGGCTACATCTCCGAGAGCTAGCATAGCCCAGTTCTGGCAACCCATGACACAGGACACATCGATTTCTTCGTGGCTGAGCCACCTTTGATAAGGTAGCCTAGGTGGTTCACCTGTAGAAACACACGACAGAAGCTCGAACCAAAGTAGCTGTGACACATGGAATCTGATGGCCGCACTCATAATCCTCTGGAATCCAGTCTCAATTCTTGTAGAAGATTCGGACCTTCCTCCCACGCTCTCCAAGTCAATTTGACCTGCGACCAATACAAGAGCGTTCAGATGTGACTGCCAATTAGTGGTTCCTCCTTGGAAGACCTAGCCACTTTAGCATTAGCAGGGTGCAACCATGGGTTCAACAAAGGTTGGAAGAGTGGATACCTCGAAGCTGATGAGGAAAGTGCCACAAGTAAGAAACTCGACGCGATGTTCGGGATGGCTGGCGAAACCATCTGTCTCGCAGCGAATGAGAACTTGACGGAGTTCTTGCATCGCATTGGTGTGATACCGGATAAGCTCTGACTCCATTTCCTCTGTCTTACTTTGCAACATAGCGTGTTGGTGTAGAGCGGATAGCGTAAAGGCGGCTTGACGAAGCGGCCCTTGCTTGGACAGAAGCCAGAAAAGCCATCCTCGGCCACCGAGTGCTGGCTTATCCACGTAATAGGCGTATTGGAGGGGAAATATGTAGTCCAGATAATATGTCAGGAGCTCAGCTTCACGATACTCAGACCCGCCTGGCGAAAATATTGCTGACTCTTCGAGGGTTTCCCCAGAAGGCTCCGTTACGGCTCTGGTTGATGAACGTGTGGAAGAAGCCTGCAGTTTTCGAGTTCGGCGGAAGTTCTGTTTCACAGCATGCTTGATGCGTTGAAGTTCCGCCTGTAGCTTGACAGGGTCCTTGACCCAATCAGGCTCCGTTCCATAGCCATGGCATACTATGTGCCGATCTGTGCATTCTTTACAAGTCGGAGTTGCTTCGTCGCATTTCCTATGGCGAATACGACATGTCCAACAACCACCGCTGCTACGGCCCAGGGGTTTGGACATTGTTGCGGGGGTGTCTCTGGACTAATCTCGGGGTTTCGGTTTACCAGATTCATCGAAAATTTCCTAAGAAAAACACTATTAGCCAGACTCCAAACAAGTCGTATTGGCCCGTCAGCGGGACAAATTTGCTCGGGCTGTTTTGTCGACGTTCGTCAACGTCTTCATTTGCGTCGGTTAATCTTTCCCAACCCCCCGCATTAGTAGCCCTGCAACCGAGACTGTCTCCACAATTCGCGCTCTTGTAACTCGGGAAGGAATGTCGAGCCGTACTTTAGGAAGGAAAGTCGAGACGAAAGGACTGCAATTGGTCCGCAGTCAACAACGCTCTTGTTTCTTAAAGTTACTTAATTAACAAAGCAGGCTAAGAACTGACTAGAAGTGTGCTTTCTTACAGCTCGAATATTGATCCTTCAATTATCTCACATTTCTGCGACTCTGAAACATATTTTTTTTATTTACTTTCTCTAAGAAGAAAATCAAATGAGTAGATCGTCTGCAAGCGTATGTCGACCACCAGAAGACTGCGATTGACCATGCCTGCCTAGGCATTTATAATCGTTTGTGGTCCATTCATCGTAGACAAGTATCCTCCGTTTTCAAAGGTCAGTATCACGTTAAGATGATGATGCAGGATTTATGCAAGCGGCGCAAGACATGCCTTTAGATGTGAAAGCTGAAGAAATTGATAAAATCTCTCAAAGCGAATGTTGGCAGGCTTAGCACAGACAAATACATTACGGTTCCATATTCGAGGGTTAACAATTCCTTTCCATTCTCTGTCGTTTCCACACTGATTAATCCACTATACGAAATACAGATTACAGACTAAACATTCCATTAGACTCGACTTGGCTCAGCAAACCCTCCTCAACCTGCACACCCAAGTTGGTTCAGTTGGTACCAGCTGTATGCTCTAGATGAGAGGCACAATAATAAAAGGAAAACCTAGGCCTGCTTCTTGTTGCGGTCGCGGAAGTGATCTCTGGCCTTGTCGCGGGCAGCACCGCGCTCCCGGTTGGCGCAGAAGACGTAGTTGCCACGGTTTCTGTCGCAAATCTCGGCGCCACGCTCTGTGCGAGTGTTATCATTTTGCCTGATTGAACCAGCATTGAATTATGTCTGACTTACCATAGGTGATGATCAAGTCCTCACTAGCCGCGCAGAAAGCAAGGTCATCGCCCTTGCAATTGGGGTCGTGGTCATCGCGGCCACGGTCACCATCACGACCACCACGGCCTCGGTCACCATCGCGGTCACCATCACGGCCGCCGCGTCTGTCGCCATCACGATCGCCATCACGGCACTCGCGGCCTCTGCCGCCACGGTCTCCATCGCGTCGGCGGTAGCATTCGCAGCGGCGCTCTCTGTAGCCGTAGTACTGATCGATCTCGCATCGTGTAATTCTGTCAAATTCGCGAGCCAGCTCGATAGCCAGCTCCTGCTGCTCACGAATTGCGCAGAAGAGCCTGTTGCCTCCATCGTTGGCGAAACAGAGCCTGTTCTTCGCATCTACAAGCTCCATTAGCAAAGCTGACTGAGGCCTGGCTCATGATGCGTTGAAATAATTTACCGTAGCGAGTAAACTCCTTGACACTGCGGCCGCAGTAAAGTTCGTCGCGTTCATCGCGGCATTCTCCACGGGGAAACGCCTCTGCTTTGGCCAGCTCGGCAGGCTGCTCAGCGGGCATAGCCGCGACGCAGCTGATGCCAGTGAGGGCGGCAACGAAGAGCTTTGAGTAGAGCATGCTGACGATCTAAGCGAACCGCAAGTGCTGGTATCAAAAACCAAAGGTGGGTATAATTGGAAGGGTATCGTGAGCTTGAACTGATTGTTGTCTTGTCTGTCTGGTGAAGAGAAAAGAAAGCAATATCTCACGGGGGGTGGTGCCGTTCTTTATAGTCTGGGATCACTTCAGTTGTAGTTCATCTTTCCCGTGAATTGTCGCCTGCCGAGCAATCAATGGACTGTTGACGCTCGCATTGCACCGGGTCTAGTTCGTCGACATACTCAAACGTTGTTTATCCCTCTGGCATCCAAGGATGTCCATTTCTCCGACGCATCCGTAAAGAGCTACCTAAGATGGGCAGCTTTCAGCAAGCTACCTCGATCGGCTTTGCTCCGAGGCATCCTGAGTTGTCTCCCACAGATCGGATGAGCTGCAACCAGTATGCGCCGTGGGTTTGGTGACTGTCACTCACGAACTGGCGGAGTATCAAGAGCAGAGGCGTCCTACAGAGATGACATGTGTTAGACAAAGGTCTAACGGCAGCATGCCGATTGTACCATCATGTTCATGAAAGTTGTCCAGGATTCCTGGCAAATGGACCAGAAGTTCATGCCTCCACGTTTGGCTTGCTACGCTTGATGGTGTGCCATCTAACTCTATTCAAGCTGTAAAGGGGGGAAGTGGTCGCATGGTGCAAGCATAAGATGGTTGCAACCTCTACAGTTAGGAAGAGTCGAAACTTTCTAGCTAAGCTGAGCCAGGCAGCTTGATTCCATTTCGGAAATCCTCAACTTGGGATTGACCCTTGGCAGTCCGGTAGGTCTTCCGAACAAGGATGGGTGATAATGCGCCCTCAAGCAACAAATGTGTAAGTTTCTGGTACCTATTCCACGTATTAAGGTAGGATCATCTCACTGCCATACCCGACTACCAGGTCATTTCTGTGAGCGATACTTAAGTATAGTTCAGTCATCAGTTAGCGTTGTTGCTTCACTGACTGTTCAGTCTTCAAAATGGAGAGGTCACAGGATCTATTCACCCTCCAGGTGGATAAACCATCTTGCATTAGGGACTTCTTGCACACATCCCATTAGCAACTGGACCGTATCCGCGAGATGGCCCTTGCTATACCCGAGCTTTCCTGCACCATGCCAATTTTCGACTCAACTGCTGTGCAAACTAATGTGAAGAAACATTTCATCTATCATAGTCGGCGTCCGGGGAGAACCGATCCGTGCCGCTCCGTCCCTCTGATTGGACTTCGTCAAAGGCGACGGCAAACATTCCACGCCTCAGAAACCGCAAACCTTGCCCATTAAGCCATTGTGTTTCCTGGGCGGAAGGTTCATGGCAGATAGACTCTGCTCATCTCCCGCTAACCCCAAAAGGCGAGCTCGACTTTGTATATGCTGTCCAAGTACCCTCGAGGCTGTCTTTGATCAGGGCTTCAATGGCAGATCATCGTGTGAGATCGAGTTCAATCCCTGTAAATGAAAAGTGTATGAAATTCCCTGACGGGTAAACCTCGTCTGACACGCATCTATTCAGCTTTTAACACGACTTGTCTTTCTAATCAGCGTCACGGGATAGTCCCCGATCTGTTGCGACTCCCGAGAGCTCCGCATGCAAACTTCCCAGCATCCCAAATCGTAATCTCAATGTACGACTATTCGGTAAAGGAGGTGTTCGGAATCGTTTTCATTATGAGATCTTTAACCTTATGGGAACAAGGTTGGGGTTTGAAATGATATCCTGCATCTGCGGCGCACAGTCAATCCAAAGCCTCCACGCGAGCCATGCGCTACACTGTGACTGCACAAACGTCGGCACGAACCACACTCACAGTTTGGAGAGCACAGCACAGCTGTTCGATTGATTCAAGATTGGTCAAAGTTCAGTTCGTCTGGTATGCGTTGAAAGTTACAAACCAAACACTTTGCACCCCCGCAGAAATGTTTCGGCTTCTAGCATTGGTCTAGACCTTGAGCAAACTGTTGCGACTCGCGCTGATGTTGTGCTTCTGGCATGAACCACTGTTTGTTTGGGAGACAGAGGTTTTTAATCTCCTCACATTCCTGTCGATAACTTTGCTGCGTATTAAGCTTCTCCAACGTGGATCGCCTGAACTTCTCATCGGCGCGAAGAATGACTTGGGCAGCTTTTGAACCGCGAACAGTCGATCTGTCCTATAAGATTGTGAAGTGAAATCAAGGTCGACCAATGAATGAACAAGCAGGCCTCGCCAAGAACTCATGGCATTGAACGCTTCCATGAGGCTTGCATGAACGTTTCCACCAACACCCTGCTGTGAGGCAAGAACTGCCGTTCCTGGTGATCGACGTGAGCAAACTTCATGCAAACCGGTTCACGAACAGAACACTGAAGCGATCTACCTCGTAGTCCCCAGCGAGGCTGTTCACACGCCATCGCAATCCGGGGAAGTTTCACTAGACCAGAAGCAACGGAGACGGATTTTGAGGGAATTGATAGTCGGGTATATCGTTTATTGAAACTCGTTAGCCCCCACAAGGAGCGAGACACCTAGAGGATATCTTGGCACCAGTGATGTACATATCAAACGCCCATCAAGGACTTTCTTTCTTTACCTCCCTATCGTATCGTCCGCTCGAGATGAGAAAATAAAAAAGGAAATCGCTCGGATATTCATGCAGGATAGCTCAAAAGAAACACAAGAAGGCCGCAAGTGCGTTGGCGGAAAGAATGATAAGACGTTGAAAAATAAAAATGATTGGGTATCGGCGCTACCGGAAACCTCCCTGGGCGCCACCGTTGTTGAAGTATCCCTGATTCGCGCCTCCATAACCGCCATTGTTGTAGCCTTGCTGCGCGCCGAATCCATGGTCGCTGTATCCATGCGAAGGCGGGCTCATCGGCGGGGGAGGGCTTTGTTGGCCGTCAGGTGAGCCGAGGCGAGAGTAACCTCCTTGCGATGCGCTACGGCTCGGGGCCATAGGCAGGGGACCCGAAGGCGGCATTCCAGGGCTTTGGGTACGCAAGGGAGACATGAGCTGGCCGTGGCCATTCGGGTTGTCGCTATATGATCGCATGCCAGCTGCAGCACCAACCCCAGCGGCGCCCGCGGCCATGGGCGCGGCACCCCACGCGCCCTTTTCCTGAGATGCCGGGATGCTGTATGTGTTCTCCTGGACCATGCCGTTCTTGCTGAATGCGCCAGCATTGTACTCGGTGCCTGTCGCGCCAGCAAACGAGTCAGGGTCGACGCCGCGCTTGTGGAAGCCCTCAAGTTCGAGACGCTCTTCTTCGGCTCTCTTGGCGGCAAGGCTTGCCTCGTTGGCACCACGTCTACGCTGGCGGATGAAGTACCAGAGACCAAAGGCAATCAGAGCACAGCCTACGCCGACACCTCCAGCATATACAGCCGTTTTGGCGGTTGGGCTGAGCTCGTTGAACTTTTCGCTCACAGACTTGCTAGGTTCCTCCAGAAGAGCTTCCTTGACAGTTGAGTTGCCGCTGAGATTTGAGGTTAGCATGGGCTCGGTTGTCGTGCAACAGTCCAACGAGTGCGACTTACGCAGCAATTTTGATGCTCTCCCAGGAGCCCGTCTTGTCTCCAAAAGAGTACTCCTTTCCGGAGCTGTAGTCCGTCACCTGCGCAGACTTGACATACATGGTGTACGGTCCGGCGGCGTAATCGGTGTCACCTCCAGCCCATTCTCTAGTACCCGCAGCCATGCGGGGATCTCCACCAGCCCAGATACCGAGACTGAGGCGCATGGGAGTCTGGGGATAGGCCAGGGAGTTGTTGGCGTCCTTGGGGAGAAGAGTGCGAACGTTGTTGCCGTCGACCCACCACTCGAGCTTCTCCTTGGTCCACACGCAGGTATAGTTGTGAAAGTCGTCCTGGATGCTACCCGTCACAGGGTGCTCGGCACCGTTGTGCCAGTCCTGAACACCTTTGCCGAAAAAGTTGCTCAAGGCGTCGTTCTTTATTCCAAGGAATTCCCAATCAACCTCGTCCAAGGTGTCGCTGAGCCACATCATAGAGCTCACAATGCCCTTTCCCTTGGCGGCCCTCATGTGGATCTCAGTACGGCCCCAGAAGAAGTAAAACTTGGATCGAATTGTCGGAGAGTCGCCTTGCTTGCTAATCGTGAATTCCGCGCCATTGTCCGAGGTGTACGTAACGGGGCCAACAGTGGTTTCCCAGGCATCAGTCGAGGGAGTAGAGTTGAAGTTGAAGTTGAAGTCCATGCCAAAAGCCGGGTCGGCAGGACAGGTCGTGTTCATCGGATTACATTTCGTCGAGACTTGAGCGACCGCGGGCTGGGCAAGCGATGCCAGCACCGCCAGTGCCGAAAGAGTGTATTGAGACAGCATTGTAAGGGAGTGTGGATGGAAAATGATCCAATTGGACTTCCGCAAGGACGAACGGTTGTCGAAATGAGCGTTTCGTGACGTTTGCGACACGTTCAGTAACGTCAGAAGTCTGCAGAACACGGCGCGCCAGCGGTGAGGTCTTCTTTATAACAAGAGAGTGACAGTAGTGAGAGACAAGGAGTATGTGTTGTCTGAGACGGACGGATTCACCAGGCTCAACGTCGCAGACACAGACCGGGCTGTTGGAACAGAGGGAGAGAAAGTTAACCTCTGGTGGAATGTCGAAAGGAATGGCGATGGTGGGGTTCAAAATCCAAGAATTCAAAAGCTGGGAATGAGTGTGGATATGGGTGTTGGTGTTCGCTATTCAGATGGGGGCAAATGGCACGCATGGGAAGAAGCCGAAAGCACAGACTCGGGAATTGAGTTAGGGACTCAATCAAACAGAGAGCAATGATAGGAGGCAACCTCATCTCAACGTGGGCAAAGCGGAGAGACAGATGCAAGACAAGCCAGGGGATGCCGGGCGCGTGGCAAGCAGCATGTTGATTAAAGGGGGTGCCAATGTCTCTTTCTCCTCTTTGGGTTCTTGGAGTCGCATCTGCAACGGGCAGCGTTTCCGCACCAGCGCCAACCAGGATTAGCGTTACAACTATCGGTCGAACCAGAGGCGAGCAGCATTCTAGGGCCCGGTTCGTTGTGGCACCGGTAGAGCAAGGTTATCAGAAAGGAAATTATT
This sequence comes from Colletotrichum tamarilloi, assembly GCF_030869305.1. Lineage (NCBI taxonomy): Eukaryota > Fungi > Ascomycota > Sordariomycetes > Glomerellales > Glomerellaceae > Colletotrichum > Colletotrichum tamarilloi. Next base: position 79,039 of record NW_026849448.1, read on the forward strand.
CGACATTCGCCAAACGGTCAAGCGACCGACTGGGAAACTCTCAAGATTATCCCGAGATTGTTGGTGGGCCTGCCGGAGGAGAAATGGCACCTTGGGCCGGGGGAAACGGCTGTGGAGATCTGGTGAACAGCGTCATGGGCGGTTGGAAAAGCGATCAAGTATGAGGCATTGCGAAGAAACTGCGGTCCGCGTTTGCGTGCGCTTCCGGGCACTCTCTTGAGTCGTGATCCTCAAGCAAGCGGTTGCGCGCATCGAAGGCCTGTTGGTAGTTCAAAGGTCATTATATGGATGGCCATGTGAATACCCATCTTAGGTGATACCAAAGAGGGCCCGCTTTAGGAGTCGGCGATCACACCGCCGTCACGTAAATCTTAAGGCACCTGCCCAAGCTGGAAGCATGAAACAGCATCTGCCAAGCAGCCGGGTACGGCTTGCAGTGGTGTTGTGTGATTTCAAGCCGCATCTGAAAAGATAGTTGCGACTGCAACTGGCAAATGCGCGTTGGAAAGGCGTTAGGTTCCCGATAACCACGACTTTGTCGTCAATTCGATATCCGCGCGGTGAGTGATAGGACTTCCCCAGCTTTCGAGCATCGTTCTCCAAAAATACGACCGAGTTTCGTTGTTGCTAGCATCTTGCCTGTTGATCAATGACAAGAATTGTCGCCCTACACAAGCCAGCTTGCGGGCCAGTCTCGAGACTGCAACGGCGGGTTACTAATGCTTAATTTCAAGAGAGACGCCTGGCCAGATCTGCTGCAGCTGTGATCCGAAGTGATGATGGTTGTAGAGCGATGGAACTCTCATGAGGAGCATAGCCAGGCGTCTAGTGACGACTCAAGATGAGCGAGAGAAGCGCGGTTGAGGAGTAATCGAGGCGGGATTGGCGTTGTGAGCTGTGGTGTCGTCGATTTGGATCTACAGGCTTGAGATCTGGCCTGAGCGACTCGGTCGCTGTGGGTCACTAATGGTAAAGATTTTCATCCGCAAATGAGCAATCGTAGTGTCTTGTTGTTGCTGCGACCCGTTTGGTGGGAAACACTGTAATAGCGTTCGTCGATGTGCTGAGTTGTTTGCGAAACTTCAATCATGGAAGCGTCGAAGGTTTGCGGAAAATGAGTGAGACAAGGAGCATGAGGACAAAGTAAGGTGAGTGAGTAAGGTGGGAAATAAGGTGAACAAAGTGAGATGAGTAAGGCTGCGTGGCTGCTAAGGCAAAGGCAATTCATCGGGTATTCGGCGCATGGCGGGCCCAAGCGTCCGGGTCAGGGCCGGTCGAGAGACCCACATCCTTAAATGACAAAGCAACCGCTAAAACACAAGATTTTCCGCCTTGTTCGGTTACCGCGTGATACAGTGATATATGTACGGCTTGGCTAGACCGATATCGCTCGTCAACCTATGTCAAGCCACAACGAGACATTTTCTGAATCACACTATCACTCGATGTCCTCACTCGCGTCAAGAAGCTGCAGTAACGAGACTCTAGCTCATCAATGATCCAAGACTCCGGAGGTTGACTTAAAGACATGCTCTTTCTTAGTATGCACAATGCCAACACCAATTTCGGCAATCTATCCGTGCAAAAACCCACATCGTCCCCGAACTTCACCAAACAAACGTGATTCTCGGCGGCCCAGTCCGCTCCCGATTACGCGGCGGTGGATTCCCTCAAGAATGGACGCTTACCCGAGACGTAATAGTGGTGCAAACCGCCCTGCAACGACATGCTTAGATGCGATAACGCAATCCCAACCCCAGACAAGGTCTGCGGGATGAGCCCATGAAAATTTCAGCTGTTGTTTGTTCAAATACTGGGCCGACTCCTGGCTTCTCACTGAGTCATCTCCCTGTCTAACCTCGAATTCACCCTTCACTCAACGTTCGCAAAGCCATCAAAGCAGCCGACATGAGCGCGCAAAGTGATCTGCAAGTCGCAGACTCGTCTGACACCGATGCCGGAAATGAACAACCAAGGAACGAAGCTCAGCGGCGCAGCTTCGGTGACTGGCTCCGTGATGATGTCAACATCCGCTATACCGATATCCCAGTCCTCGCTTGCTGTCTGGTGTCCGGCTTGTGCGACAGTGTAGCAGTGAACGCAGCTGGTGTCTTCGTCAGTATGCAAACAGGTAAGAGCCTAGCTATCAGGCAGGGGAAGCGACATGTGATACTGACCTGTTCAAAGGAAACACCATCTTCATGGCTCTTGGCGCCTCGAAGCTTCCGGCTGGCGAGCCACTCCTCTGGCTCAAGTCCCTCAGCTCCATCGCCGCGTTCTGGCTTGGGTGCTTCTTCTTCTCCAAGTCGAGACACATCCATCCCAAGCGCAGAAGCACTCTCGCCCTGTCGTTCCTTCTCCAGTCGGCTCTCGTCTTCCTTGCCTCCGCCTTTGCTCAGACACGTCTCATCGCCGACTTTGGGAAAGCCTCGGTGCAAGGCTCCGACTCGAATCACGAATTCAAGACCTCTGAAAACCCTCTTGTGATGGTCCCCCTTGCGCTTCTGGCCTTCCAGTTTGGCGGACAGATTGTGACGAGTAGGATTTTAGGATTCAACGAAGTTCCTACCAACGTCCTGACCAGCGTCTACTGCGATCTCCTCTCCGACCCAAAGCTCTTTGCACCCCTAAAGGAGAACCCCAAGAGGAACAGGAGGTTCTTGGCCGTCGTTTTGCTTGTTCTTGGAGGTATTATTGGTGGCTGGCTGCAGAGAAGTCGGGCTGGCATGCCTGGAGCTCTTTGGATCTCTGGAGGAGTTAAGTTCATCATTGCCGTCGCCTGGATGGGCTGGGCCAGCAATGAGCCGGCTGAGAGCAAGCTGGAGAAGGGCGTTAAGTCATAATTTAGATACCCGTCTAAGCCATAGACTGTTAGCAGAATAGATTCCTCCCTCGTGGGAAAGTCTCATTGTAGAATGCGAGCGCTTCTGGTGGGATATATGATGGTAAGTCTCGTGTTTTTGCGTGTCCCTCAAGGGCTAGCCCGACCATTCAACTGAGAGTAGTCAGTGTAGTTGTTGGCTCGGACACATCCGTCTCCAGGGAAACTCTCAGGGCTCACTAACTGCCACTCCAAGACTGATTTACGTACATATGTGCACTACTAAAGGTTACGGTTGTTCTAGTGCCGCTCCTATTTGATGTATGCATACAATACGTGACAGCTGTGAACCTTGACCGAAGTATCACGTAACAGCTTTCTCCTAGTCAAATTGGGAATTCGCGTTAGCGAACGAGCTGTTACGCGCCATGTCAGGTTGTAGGGTCTTTTCATCCAACTTGGCAAGATTGATGGGCTTGAGGTCACCATCTAACATTACTAGAGGCAGAGACAAAACTTGACAAGGTTGCTGTCTACTGATGGGTAAACATTTGCCACAGACAGTAGCAGCATCTCGTCAAACTGTTGTGTGGGACGACTGGCTATGTAAGTCGTCTCAGCATATGTCGTACTCCGCTGAGACGATGTGATCCATTGATATCGCTTCAAATCTGCCGATACCAAATCTTCGATATGTAAGGTAGACCAAGCCACCCGCTACGGGCTCTCGACCGTTGTCTTCTGTGACATTTCGGCGCACTCCGGTGCGCCAAACACGGGGTCTTCAATGATACTCTAATGCATGAACAGTCAATCAGACAGCAAGGAACTCTCAACTTGTCCTTGTTTAAACGAAGACTTCCCCACAAGCCATCCCTAATCAAGCCTCATAGGATAGCTTCCATGGCTGACATGCTGCATCGTCCGCTCGGCGCCTGGGTCCAACCAAGAATGGCCCACCCCAGACGTAACCCACATGCCCGGATTCAAGATTCGCGAGAACCACGATCAAGTCTTTTGACCATCTTTCAGGGTCGCTTGGACGCCAGCGCAGGATCCCTACCTACTATCTATTGCTAAACCGTTGTGCTTCTCGGTTTCAGAGTGAAGATTCGCGATAGCAGCCATTGGTAAATCATAGCGCTGTAGGGCAAGCCACAACGTCACGGTCATCCGTAGCAACCATCCATAGTGTCTTGCACCGTTGGGACCGCAACCGAGTCTCGGTCTGTGAACGAGCGCCAGCTCATCAAACTAATGGGCACACGACCGTCACACACGCCGTTAGCCGAATTCTGGTGCTTCCGCCATCTCGTCACCAAGAATGGCCCCTTGCATCGCAGCACAGCCTCCTTGGCGTCTAGAGGCTAGATTAAACGCGCCGTCCTACTGAAGATATGAGATGTCATAATCGAGATTGTCCTCCCCTGTCGACTTTGCATCACTCTATTCATTACCAAACAGATCAGGGCCTGGGGGAACGGAAGGGCAAGACATTTCTGAACAAGACCCTGCGTGACCTGAACGAAAGAATCTAGGGGTCCTTCCACAAGAGGCTAGCCCGTCGTCATCATTAGCCTCTCATTGGTTGATTGGCCATACCTCGACCCCTGCACTGCAGCCTTCCCTTGCCAGCTTTTGACGTCACCGAGGACGGTGATCTTGGAGCGCAGATCACCGACAAACAGGTTTGGAGTCGCACGGCACCCAACCACCAAACCCGCCAAATGGCGTCTCAATCGGATCTAACAGCTAGTTGTCCTTCGAGGAACAGGAATGAGTGACGGACGGAGGGCATCCAAATGACCATCTTGGCATCATTGTGCAGCATCAATCATGCCAGCCTGCCAACAATGTCTGCAGCCAGGGTCTCGGCACGGGCGTCCGCCCAAACGACGTACCTTGCGGTGAGCTGTAACAGCAGTAGGATTGCCATAATGTCATGGATGAGGATGAGGAAGAGGGAGGATCAGGGGAAAGGTTATGAGAAAGGAGGAGAGATAGATATAACCTCCATGCTCCTCCCGCCCAGAGTCTTGTGTTCCGTCTTATCCAGCATCCTAAGCCTTCATAAACAGAAGCACCCACACCACCATCCACACTCTACAACCTTATAGGCGAAAACAAGCCTTTCGCCAAATCATCCTAGCAAATTATATTCCTTCCATCACAAAACCTCTATATTCTCAAAATGCCATTCTTCGGAGGCGGCCGTCGCGAACCCTCTCCCGAACCAGTTCGGGAGCTGACCCCACCACCCTCAGAGCCCCGCCGCACCGGCTTCTTTGGCTCTCGCCGGGACCCTTCCCCGGAGCCAGTCCACCACCAACCCGTCGCCGAGCCCGCGCCCCGCAAGCACGGCCTCTTCGGCTCCTCTCGCCGTGACCCTTCCCCCACGCCGACAGCTCGCACATCCCGCACCTCCGCGACCTCCCACTCCTCTTTGTCGTCAACTACCTACCACACCTCCCCTGATGGCCACCACACCGGCGGAGGCGGCCTCTTCCGCCGCTCCACCGACGCGTCGTCCGGTCGCCGGGGCGGTCTCCTGCACAAGTTTGGCGGCGGAGGCGTAGAAATGGACCCCAGCATCGTGCAGGCTCGTGAGCGCGTCATGGGCGCCGAGGCGGCTGAGAAGGAGGCTGACCGCGCGCTCATGGCTGCGCGGGAGAGCGTTGCTGCTGCGAGGGCTGATGTGCGAAGGCTTGAGGAGGAGGCCAAGGAGGAGGCCAGACGGGCCAAGATCAAGCAGTACCATGCCCGCGAGGTTTCCAAGCGTGGCAAGGCTTTGGGACGTCACGGAGATTAAAGTCACGAACGTGAGTGGTGCGGTTGAGAGAAACCCAGCAGTATTTCTTTTGTATTTATGAGTTCATGATCTGTATCATGGCGAACGTCGAACAATACGGAGTTGGAAGAGCGGCACAAAAGATTTCACACGATGTATTACTACTATAACACGCATGAGCGACGGTTCGGAAACGCAAACATTACCTATATAACAAGTCGAGAAATGAACTATTTGACGAACACAAGATCAATGCTTGTGACGCAAGGATATTGATGCCGCAATTTTCATGAAAGCGTTCTTGAGGTCCTACAGAGAGCTTCGTCAAATTAGGAAGACAAAACTTGGCCGACAGGAAAAGGTCTGAGGCATGTCTGACAGTGCTGACAAGCTGACAAGACCCCTCCATGATCTGCCCGCCGTTCTCCAGTTCTCCAGTCCGACTGCAACCGGAGAATCTACTCAGCTCCGAAAGAGTCAGCACGGATCGGGGGTGTTCCCGGAACATCCCCTCGCAAATTCTCAGCCTTGACACCCGGCCGACACCACTCATTCCTCCCCTCATCCTCTGGCTCTAACCGGAGCGGACACGAGAATCTGCAGCGTCAGATTCCTTGCTGCCCTAGCGATTAGGTTCTCGGAAGTTTCTTACTCAAGGTGACGATCCGTGACGCGAAGCTTTTTAATAGATTGACCGCAACTCCGAGTCCGGTTCATTGCAAGTAAGGTGGTGGTGGTGGTGGTGGTGGTTGAGGGGTTTACTGATTTCCAAGACTTTGAGCATAGTGACAGAGTTCATTAGGGGTCATCTATCTAGTGACAACCTTTCTCGCTTGCTTGAGAATAGGCAAATGGAAAAAAAGGCCAGAACCCAATTGACTGCTGCTGCTGAGCTTTCATCCGAGATTTCTAGTACCCTGATCCAATACCTCATGCCATCCACCTGCCACCTGCTGAGCACGCCGTTCCTCCGGCCGTGCTGTCCTTCTGCGGATGCGCTGAAGACCGAAAGCGACAAAGGGAATGAAACCTGATCCTCCAACCCTGTATGTGCATTGTGAAGTGAAACGGGTATTTACATTTTTGGCTCAAAAGTGGTCAGTGCCCAAAGGTATCAAGAACTCATGTCGGCGACACAATCCGTAGATAGCCGCCGAAGTGAAAGGGAAAAAGGTCGCGTCTGCCCAAGGAGCTGGGCGGGCTGTAATAAAAGACATAGGTTAAAGGCCGAGATGCAAGTCGAGGTTGGAAGGTCCAATCCGTAGGAACGCCGACGCCTTCCAAGTGCCAAACACTGAAAAAATGGAATTCGAATCCGTCCGAAACAAGGGCCGCTCGTTTGATCGTGGTCGTAAGAAGATGAAGAACGATCATGGCAAGAAATGGATGCACCACGGTGTTGTTTCTCACATAATGATGCACTGAGACTCTTCGCGATCCTTCTTGACACTGAGGGCGACGCGAGCGGCCTCGGTGAAGGCCTCGTTGACACCGCGGTTGCGCATGGCAGAGCACTCGAGGTAGCGGAGGGCATTGATGCGGCGAGCGACCTCCAAACCCTGCTCGTAAGAGATCATGGGACGCTTCTCTCGCTGCTGGCCCTCGGCGGCCTCCTCCTCCTCATTATCGGCCTCGCGGAGATCGCACTTGAGGGCGACGAGAACCAACTTCACGCCGGGACAGTTGTCGGCGATCTCTCCAACCCACTTGCTCTCGACGTTCTCGAGGGAGTCCTTGCTGTCGACGCTGTAGCAGAGCATGATGAGGTCGGTATCGTCTGCGCCTAATTAGCAAGCGACTTCTTAATTCACCCAATATTAGAATCCCGTACCGTAAGACAAGCTGCGGAGTCGGTCGAACTCTTCCTGGCCAGCGGTATCCCAGAGGGAAAGCTCGATGTGGACACTGTCGACGAAGATGTCTAGCAATCTCAGGTCAGTTTTCAAATCGGCAGAGGGAGGATCGCGACGGAGGCATCTTCCGACTTGCCGCCTTTCGCTGGGAATCGAGGCATCGTACCATGGACGTAGTTCTCGAATACAGTGGGCTCGTAGACGGTCGGGAAGTAGCTGGGTCAAGTCAGCAAGAGATGCGCAATTGGAAACCCGGAAAAGGCCGGGCCCTAAGGCTTAAGGGTTGAAGGAGATAGTATTGGCATTACCCTCTGGTAAAGACGTTCAACAACGATGTCTTGCCGCACGCGCCATCGCCACTGCAGGTCGCAAGTCAATTAGCCAAACACTCCCAATCGCAGCCACCAAGAAGGCAACACAAAGAGAAGGTCGAGGAGATCTCACAGGAGGACCAGCTTGCGCTGGACGGTCTTGTTACCACCGCACAAAGGCATACTGGGTGATCTGAAGGAGGTGGATTCGGTCGGGTTGTAGGAAGTCGGTTAGGGAGGGTTGATCGAGGTGAGGCGAGTCGGTGCGGTGCTGTACGAGATCGGTTTGCTTGGTTGTTTGTGGAAAGCAGAAAAGGATGCAGTCGGCCAGTAGGAGGAATCTGGGGGGAGAGTTCGTGGTTCGTCGGTCGATCAGCAAGGGGAAGGTACCAGAGATGGTTCTGGGTTGTTGTTTGGAGGTGGGTTGGCACGGCTGGTTGGTGCGCGAGGTGGTGGTGAAAGGAAACGGACAAAGAAAGGCCGATGGACTTTGGGGTAACTGCCACTGGAAGTGGAAGGGAGGTAAATTGATGGTAACGCAGGAAGGAAGGCACGGTACGGTGCGGTCCAGGTGCAGGTGCAGGAATAATGGAAGGGAACGGTGGGGAACAAAAAGAGCAAGGAAGGTCCAAGGCCCAGTGCTCTTTCCGTAGATGCAGTGCAACAGTGCCTCTTTTCGCTGGAGAGGAAAGTGCCAGGCAAAGCGGAGTGGCTTGGGGGATGGCTGTGACTGTGATGTGAGGCAGAGGAAAGGCAGGCGCAGAGCAGGCAGATAAGAAGAAACAGATGGGAGAGAGAGGCAGGCACTGGAGACCAAAATGAGGTAAAAGGTGCAAGTGTGAATTTGGGGTGAGCAAAAGATGCAGGAGCGGGAAATTGAAATTGGGTTGGAAGAAGGTGCGCTGCTCAATTGGCTGAGGTCATTTCAGAGGGCCACTCAATGGAGTAGAAAAGAGCAATAGCGGACAGGGTTAGGCACCTCTTGCCGGGGTGAGCCTAGGAGGAAAGGAGACGGAGGAACACAACACTCATTGCCTTTTTGGCGCTGGGCTGGAAATGGACTTTTGGGGACCTGAGGAAGGAAGCCACCCAGCTGGATAAGGTAGGGACAGGCAGGAGCCACTGGGACTTTGAAGATGGGCACCTTCCCAAGCTGTTACCTAAGAAACCTTTTGCTCTGTGTGGGAAAAACATTGATATACTATCATCATCATCATCTTCTTCTTCTTCTTCTTCTTCTTCTTCTTCTTCTTCTTCTTCCATGGTGATACACTTCAGCACCAGCCAGACCAGAGCAGAAAAGGGGACCAGCGCAGGGAGGCTGCGTGATTGCGTACTCCGTCACTCGTCGTCACTCAGTAGACTTGGACGAATCCACAAGGACCGGAATGGCGAACCTCATGAATGTCACTGACTGAGCGCCTCCACCGAGCTACGGAGGCCCCTCTACCAAAGAATGCCCTGAGCACACATACGGACACTCTACGGATACCTACCTGTCCAACTTGACACGCTTGCTCCGTTATCGACCAGGAGACCAATCACTTGGGCTGCGACTCCAGTTTGCAGCGTACGGATATCTACTTCTGCCTCCGAAAGTGTACGAAGACGCTAAAATATCCGTAGATGCGAACTGGGAAGAAACAACTTGAACGAGTGGAGACTTCCCCGCCACACAATTGCGCGCATCTGCACCCACTATCGAGCTGCAGACATGTCACGACAGGGAAATCAGATTGAACTGCGCGAGAAAAGAAAAGAAAATCCCTCCCAATAAGCCATTAGTTGTCCTTCGTCCCGAACGTACCCGCAACCTCCAACAAAGTCATGAAATATCCCTCTCACAAATCACCAGGATGGACGCCATGAAGATGAAGAGGCTCGGGGCATGGGCCAGTGCGCGTCCAATGTGAGCTGAGCTGAGGCCGACTATGAGGTCTCGCCAAAACGGCATCATTGATCCAATGCTTTTCCAGCTTAGCCTTTTGGCTTTTCTCCCCCCCCCCCCCCTGCCACAACATGGCCGAGTGGCGCTTGAGGGCCCCCGGAACCCCTCAACTCGAGTCCCGTCAAGGCCGTTCTTGGTAAGACAGCTGAGCGGAATGGGGCAGACAAGGTCAACGAGGGGCACCAGATACTCACGTATAGGAAGGCATCGAGGGCTATCTGGTACAAGAGAGTGTTCGGTACTGGACGCCAGAAACCTCCGCCAGAACTCGGTTGCGCTGTAAGCCGAGTCCACCTTATCTTCCGCTCTTTCGCCCGGCTGCGGCACCTTTCGAGAACGCCAGTCATACACGATTCATCGTCAAATCCCCCGACCTCTATCCACACAAACCTTGTACCTCCGTCTCACTCACAGACGAATATGCAGCTCCAATGTATGCTGAAGCCATCACGATATACTGGCCAAAATTTGAAGTGAGAATACGCAATCCTCTGGTTTCACCTCATAAATCCCGCCGCTCAACCTCTACTTGTCGTGGGCTGTACGACTCGCTGCGCCGCTCACTCATCCCACCCATCGTCATTCGATAGTCCACACTGCAACGAACCAAGGAAGGAAATCCGATATCCACCTCTGTTAAAACAAACGCTCTCCACTACTCAAACAAAAAAAAAAACTCCATCGCTAGCCAAGGAAGCACCGCGCCTTGTGGCAGACTCATCCCAGCGACACTCCCGCCGCAAAGCGCCGGAGCTCGACTCGCTGGAAGCCCCGAGAGCGGCGCCTGTTTTTCGGATCGAGGGACATGGGCGAATCCACCACACCATTCACCCTAAAGGCAAAAGGCCCGGGCCCGTGGTTACTCCGTGCGAAGTGAAGGTCTTTGGGTCCTAGGTATTCGGTTCGATTGTCCTCGTTATTCCCTTAAGGTACCTTATTCAGCAGCGCTGCGAGAACCCTCAGTTGACTGCAGTGTCTGAAGGCATTCCGGGATCATATTCTGCCCCTCTTTGCAGCTCATCAACACCCCTCATTACCCCTCATCACTCCATGACCTTCCCCATCAGTGAGGCAAAGGCAGCTGGCATCGTCAGCCTCACTGACAACGCAACCCTTGCGCAACGGAACATTGAGGCACAGCCAAGAATCGTGACGCATCATCACCCCTTCGCCAAGCACCCGTTCGCCGCTCCATTGTGCTTCGGATCCTCAACCCCCCTTGTTGCGCCCGACGACGCCTCCCGCACCCAGTCCGAGTGCCGTTCCCCCGGATACCCCACTGTCAGTGCTCACTCGCTGTTTCTCACAAGGTCTTATGTAAGATTGCGTGCCACCGTATCGTGAAGTATACGATTATTGTTCAATTTTTCTACTTGTTCGTTACACGGCAACGTTCGTCACCGTGTCTTGGGTATCCATTACAGCGTTCCATCACCCTGTGTGCAGCCTGCAACATGCCTCGCATTCTAGAATCCATCCATGACGTGCAGTCGGCGGCACTAAAGCTTTCATCCCTTTCTTGCGCCGAATCCATGGACACGCTTAAGCACGTCCTCCCTCCCTTCCGTCTTCCGGCAGCGTCCCATCCCGACTTCGCTCCCGCCGGGCCCGACCATGCATAGGCGATCGATGGCTACTGCGACCCAGCTCCGTTCTGTCGGCTCGCACGGCGCCCGCTCTTTGGCGCTCAACCTTTGCCCCGCGAATCCTCAACCTCCGCTTCAGGTTTGCCCCGCAAGCTGGTAGTTTGTGTGGTATTCAATTTGATTCGGCCAGGTTTCGCCGGTCCTATCGCATCCACCCCTCAGTCATCGTCTCTCTGCAGACCCTGCCTACTACGGCCCATCCTCTCCCCGAGGCTCATGTTGCCAGCCTTCCGATGCAGACTGTTCACAAATTGCCTGTCTCCAAACTTGGATAATCGTTCTCTCGCCTGATCATCGGCTTGTCGCGCGGCGTTCTCCCGTTCTTCAAGCGCAGCCAGTCGGCGCTCCCGATCTGTGTCGAGATCTGAAGCGGCTGCCTGCATCGCCGCCAACTTGCGAGCCCTTGCCTCCTCAGCGCCCTTGTCATCGACCTCTTTGCCGCTACTGGATCCATTGGTACGGGCGGCAGGTCGTCTGTCAGGCCCTTGCCGATGATTATCGTTGTTTCGGCGACCCCGGGAAACTGAAGCCTCTCCGTCCCGGTCGCCGCGCCTGTCGTGACTTCGTGGCGATCTCTCCCGTGGCCTGACGGGTCGTTCGTCCTCGGACACTGAGTCTCGGCGCCGCCGTTCGCGGTCGTCACGCCTGTCGCGTCGATCGCGTCTGTCGTAATCGTCCTTCTCGCCAGAGTCGCGTCTTCGAGGAGATCGGGATCTAGAAGTGCGTCTGCGCTGGTGGTGCCTGTCTTCTGAATCGCTGCGTCGACGCCGCCTTTCAGAGCGCTCTGCATCGTCATGGTCGTCTCTCCGACGGCGCGGGCTTCGTGACCTTGAATAAGATCGCCGCCTCTTGCGGTGTCTTTCCCGATCGTCGTCGTCATTCCGATGCCTGTGGTGCCTTCTCTTGTGCCGCTCCTCCTTTCCTTTCGACTTTGATTTATCGTCTGCCATACCCATGGATGCAAGTAACTGCCGACGCTTGATGGGATCATTCATCATGGCTTCGTAGGCGGCCTGCTCCTGTCGCTTGATGGCAAGCAGGGGGTCTTCTCGAACTTTGGCTGCTGTGTCGCGTGCGGTGTTGGCCGTCTGTAGGGCCATGAAACTCTCCTGCCCGGCTTGCTTCTCCAAGTTCTTGTGTTCCGTTCCCTTGAGCAAGTTGTCGATGCGGCGCTTGCCTAAGAGGTAGCTCTCGCGCTCCTCGGTCGTGCCGGTCTGTCCATCGGTAGGTCCGCTGTAAAGAAACTCGACGCGGTCGACTCGTTTGGTGTGCCCTGCAGCCTCGAGCTTCTTCTGGAGTTCTTCGCGCTCGCGCTCTTCCTTGAGCTCGTTGATGCGCTGCTGTGTCTTCTTGCGCTCATCGAGGGCTTTGCGTTCCTCTTCCCAGACCTTGGCCTGGTTCTTGATGAGAGAAGGGTGGAAACTCTTCTTCAAGTTGAGATCGCCACCCATCTTGCCGACTGCTTAGTCGAGTATACTGGAGTATTCGTCGACAATTGTTAGAGAATGGGCCAAGCCGGAAAGTGAGTCGCGTGGAAATCTGTTGGAGATGTAGGTTGTTGGGAGAGATGGAGGTTGAAACTAGGCAGATGAAAGTCAAAAGGCTGGCACGGCTGGGTTCGAGTCAAAAAAGCCATGGAAGCCAAAAGTCGCCTCCGTTCATGTGGCCAGTGCGCAATCAGAGGCCGTTGGTGGGTCTGCCAATCGATAAGCTCCCCCCGCCTTCCATTCATTGTCCACCACAGCTGCACCTGCCTGGAACTGCCCTGCTCATTGTCAATCAGCCTTACTACCTTCACGTTCAATTTCCAACGACGAACAAACCTACAAATTCTTCCACCACACCTTTTCCTATAGCTATTCTCCAGTCCAGTCACCAAAGCGCACTCCTTGCGATCGCCTTCTCGTGAATACTCCACAATCCCCTCACGCAGTCAAGATGTCTGACGACGAGGACTTCATGCAGGAGTCTGATGAGGAGCAGTGAGCTTCCCCCAGATGGGCCTGTTAGCTATGGGTTTTGTAGCAGGAACCGCCGAGACTGACTAGGCGCAGGTACGACTTTGAGTACGAGGAAGACGACGATGAGGACTCCGGAGATGTCGGCATCGAGAACAAATACTACAATGCGAAGCAACTTAAGCTTACCGATCCCGAGGATGCTATTGCCGAATTCTTGGGCATACCACCGTTAGAGGAGGAAAAGGGCGAATGGGGCTTCAAAGGCTTGAAACAAGCCATCAAACTCGAGTTCAAGCTGGGACAGTATGAGAAGGTACAACCAATCTAAACTTCCTGAAGAAAGTCCTGCTACCAATAGAAGGGAAATACTGATTTCGGAACCAGGCGACGGAACATTATGCCGAGTTGTTGACCTACGTCAAGTCGGCCGTGACAAGAAATTACTCCGAGAAGTCGATCAATAACATGCTGGACTACATTGAGAAGGGATCAGACAGCCCCAAGGCCGTGGCGTGCGTCGAGAAGTTCTACTCGCTCACACTCGAGAGCTTCCAGAGCACAAACAACGAGAGGCTATGGCTGAAGACGAACATCAAGCTGGCCAAACTCCTCCTCGACCGCAAGGACTACAACACGGTCACTAAGAAGCTGAGGGACCTCCATAAGGCTTGTCAGAAGGAAGACGGCAGTGACGATCCCAGCAAGGGCACATATTCTATGGAGATATACGCCCTCGAGATCCAGATGCACGCCGAGACCAAGAACAACAAGCAGCTGAAGAGACTCTACCAGCGCGCCCTCAAGGTCCGGTCCGCTGTACCTCACCCCAAAATCATGGGCATCATTCGCGAATGCGGTGGCAAGATGCACATGAGCGAGGAGAACTGGGCCGAAGCCCAGACGGACTTCTTCGAATCCTTCCGCAACTACGATGAGGCCGGCTCGCTCCAGCGAATTCAGGTGCTCAAGTACCTACTTCTTACGACTATGCTTGTCAAGTCTACCATCAACCCGTTCGACTCGCAGGAGACCAAGCCGTACAAGCAGGATCCCCGAATCACTGCCATGACCGACTTGGTGGACGCGTACCAGCGTGACGACGTCCACGCCTACGAAAATGTCCTGCAGAAGAACCAAGACATTCTAGCCGACCCATTCATCGCTGAGAACATTGACGAAGTCACGCGCAACATGAGGACGAAGGGCGTCCTGAAGCTGATTGCACCGTACACACGAATGAAGCTGTCATGGATCGCGAAGCAACTAAAGATCTCAGAGCCCGAAGTTCAAGACATCCTCGGTTTCCTCATTGTTGACGGCAAGATCCAGGGCAAGATTGACCAGCAAGCCGGCACTCTCGAGATTCAATCGGACGCGGACAGCGATCGTACCAAGGCTTTGTACGAACTGACGCAATCTGTCTCGAATTTGTACACTACCATGTTCAAGGAGGGCGAAGGCTTCCGATCTACCGAGTTCCCTACCGATGAGCAGACCATGGAGATGATGGGCGGCGGTATGACCCCAAGAGGCGGCGGTCGTGGACAGCCGCGGGGCGTCGGACGGAAGGGTAAGGGCGTGGTGCCGTCAATGTGGACATGAGAAGCATGAGTATACGCGCATGCCGCTTGATTACAGCGGGAGATGAGCATAGCAGGTAAAGCTTACGACTGGCCATTGCACCATAGCTGCTCGGTCAGCTACGTCACAGCAGGGACGGGGACGGAAGTGCTCAGACGAAGAAGGAAGACGATGCCATGGCGGCCTCAACAAGCATAGGAAAGGAGTAGAGGCGTTGTCAAAGTAGCTCATCAGGCCATGACAAGATACCAAAAACCATGCAATCAACATTATTAGTCAGAAAGGAAGGATATATGCTTCATCAAACACCTCAAGTAGCACGTCGAACAACCGACGCAAAGTATGGATGTAGGCAAACCCGTGGACAAATACGGTTCAAAGGCAGCTTCCCGCTGCGGGTGGCTCAATTCAAAGAGCTTCCAAGATCTCGTGGAACGCTGGTGACGGGATACGAGGCCGAGGGAGCAGGAGGCGATGAAGGAGGCTAAGCGTGGGATAAGTTATCACGTCGCACCACGACGACGCGAGGGATCAAGAGGAATTGACTCCTTGGCTAGGAGAGGTATAGGTCCTCTCGTGCATCTCAATAGAGGACAACACTAGCACACTAGATACGTATGTTGATTCATCACCTCTTCGGACTCGTAGATCCCGTGGAGGCAACCAAAGAAACCGAAAATACGAAGAGCCGGACACGCCTAAGGAATCTCCCAATTCGATGTCCCTCAACGCTAGTAGACTACGCGATGGTGTTTTTCGCCATGGTGTTTTTGCGACGATCCAATCCAGACCTCGGATCTATCATCCAGCCTTTGGGCTTCGTTCCGGAATCTGAGTTCCGGAAATCTCATTTGTCCATAGGAACCGGAATACGACCATCAATCTCCCCCGCGACACAATGGAGGGGCATCGAGCTGACCAAACAGCAGGGGAAAAAAGAGTTTGGACACGCAGACGATAGACTGGTGATCAACTTATTTGGCTCTCACTCGACACCGCCATCACCGTCCCAATTCGCAAATCAATAGGCCGAAAAGGCGCCTGACCGATCGATGCAGCGGCAGTTTGTCTTGTTGGCCGCGGCGCAGTCCCCCAAACGAGACGCAGACGAGATGAATCTGGCCCTGTCTTGTGTGGTAACCACCACCAACCTTTATCGATTTTCCCGTCTTCAGACCTTCACCTTGCAGCAACGATGTGTTGGTGCTCAGCTCAGCTCGCTTGCTTGATTTGCATGGCCCACGTCGTTGCTCTCGACGTAGTTTGACTGACAGTTTGCAATTTACCCAGCCAGACATGGGCGCAGCAGCAAGATGGGGGGGGGGGAGGGACACCGCGGAGACTGAAGGCAGTGAGCCGAGCCAGAACGCGAAGCAAATGGAAGAAAAGAAAAAATTCTGCACCACCATCACCCACAAGTCTCCATCGCTCACCCCGTACTCTTCGGCGTCGTGTCCGTAGCCGTCAAACGATACGACACGATGCTGGCGCGGGATTGTCCCGATGGTTCCTGGCAGCGTCGCATAAGGTAGAGAGAGACAGTGGACCCGGAAAGTTTTAGTCGCCTTTGCCCTGGTTCGTCAAGGTAACTTCAACTGCAAGTCTGATGAACATTTTGCCCACAGACTTCGCTTCCCGTGATGTGCTTTATTTTATCGCGGCACGGAGTATTTGCCTTAGCCTTTGGAGTAACATCTCCAACAACATCGAACCATCAATAACCATCCCACTTGCAGATCACACTTGGGCTGGTATTATGCAGTCGAGTTTCATCCCCGGCCCGTCTGCTAGATGCATAGATGGTGGTTCATATCGTCTCCAAAATACCACTGTTCAGGTTGCGTCGCCTTGCGTCTAGTTCGGACGTTGACCACTACCCGTAGATTCAGTGGTGGTGATTGACCAGGCGTAGCTTCTGCTCCGGAATCTAGATCTTTCACACTACACAGCATGAAGACGCTTTTTCAACCTTCTTCCTTCTGCTTCGTTTCTGTGAGGCCAGTCCAATGATCGTGATCCGCCATCATGGCAGATCGCCATCGCCTCCCTGCGAATGGAGACCTGGCCTAAGGGGAAGCCAATTAAATGACCTTCATTATGCGTCCTTCCGTGGCCACCACCATCCTGCGTACTGTAAGTACATCACACCTTCGCGGGCTCGCGAGTAATGGGGGGAAAAAAGCCCAGGCGTAGCAGGGCGATTGACGAGCCGCTTCATCCACTCAAATGCTCAAACGACACCTGCATAAGCCGCGACAAGGGCGAATCTGTGGTGCGCCACGCAGGCGGCAGGTGGGCTGCAGAGAAGCGAACGAGCGAGTGGTCTGCTTTTGTTCTCCGCCTCTGTCTCTCCTCCTGCTCCTCTTTCTCCTCTTTCTCTCGGCCGATTACTGGGCGAATGCAGAGTGGAATCCGTGATGGAGTTGGCGGGCAAATCTGGCTCAAACATCGGAGAAGCCTGCGTGTTAACGAACCAAAGCCTACTTTCGATGATTGGATGTTCCATTCAGCGAATACAAGAGACGAGAAGGCCATGGAGTGAGCAGATAGAGGAATCCGTGGTAGGTACTGAGCAGATTCACGGCCAGAGCAGTCAAGACTCAAGCGGAGGGAAGCTGATGTGACATGTTTAGCAAGTGTGTGTTTGTCTGCATTATGGATGCTTGCATGCCGAGAGTGTAATTAAATTTGCTTTGTGCCTCAGACTTCGCCTCAATACATGACGGATATCGATACCGCGTACTAGTACAGTCGATGACCCAAGCGAATGACTACACGTCCGCGATGATCAAGACTTGGGGGCACGGGGGTCGAGGTGTTGTAAAATATTCTGCTCATGGCAAACGTGTCTCTCTCGCATGGTGCCATGGAAGATCTGACAGAATTTGAATTCGCGGGGATGTTTGAGCCGAGCTTGGCTGGAGAGATGCGCCACGAGCATGTTTCTGCAGCTTGCCGCAACACTCACTGGCCCTCATTGGCGGTTGAGAGCAGGAAGCGTGTTGTACAATGACGATGGCGATTTTGTCAGGCACAACTGCAGTTATAAAGAACGATTGCAGCTGATTGTTGGAGATTACGCCGTAAACCATGTCGATTTGTGGCTATCCGTATCCCGTATGCGCCGAACATCTCACTCCCTGTCGTGCTTGTTTGCCTTCCCGCCGCTCTGGGGTAGACTAGACAGGTTGATCAACGCAGGCATGGCTCATCGAAGACGGAGCCGTCCAGTAAAGTACGAATGAGCGACATGGTCAAAGGCATATGTCCACATCGATGAGATTTCAATTTTGACGTTGGCTCGGTCGTGGACCTTGATCAAAGGATGAGGCGATAATAGCGGGCTCCGTCTACCATTGAACAAGCGATCATCCTCTACATGCGCACGCAGGGGTCAGAATTTTCTGAAGGATGAGCTGTCATATCGCCAAGGCCGGTGGTTATTTTGGAGGCCCTTTGTCGGGAAAGGGCAGAGGAGTATTTCGTGCAGTCCCAGGTGCGTATCTGCATGGCAAGCTCCCGAGACTGGGAGTATTCAAGGGGACCAAGAGGAAGACCGCAGAGATAGCGGATATACGGAGTAGCCATACTGCCTCAGTGCCGACGCCATCAACCATTCATTCGTATCTCCCACTGCTCAGGATCAGGTCCGAAGGACTCCGTAGAAGACTTGTAATGCATCTGTCATTCTTCGCGCCTGTGGAGACGGGACGGAGCGAACGTGGGACGGGACGGGGTCTAAGTGGGCGGAAACGTAGCCGATGCGACGCTGCTGGCGATTGAACGTTGTTGGCATAGCTCGCTCACGATATGCTCGGCGGCCCAGCTAATGTCTCCAGACTCAGAGCTCCGAATGGGCCTCCTTTGGAAAAGGAGACATCCCAAACATCGTCTTTCACGGAGTGTTGTTGGTGGCATCGGATACCGCAGTGCCCGGCCTAGACGATTCCCCTTCATCTTGCAATCGATCCACATCTTCTTCACATGCCCTTGACTTTCTGCCGATGATCGAGCAGTGGACGAGGCCCGGTCAAGATGCTGTGCTATTCGTAGTCTCCTGTTTCCTCAACCATACAGACTAAGACGAATCTGCGATAGCGTCAGAGGAATACCAGGGGCATAGGGCTTGGGGCAGCAACGTTGTTATCTTGGTCTAGTCTGCAGAGTGCCAGAGTGCAACCAGTCTCTCTTGAAAAGTCCGTAAGGAGCGCTGCCAGTTAGTCACCCATGCTCCTCCTCCTCCTCCTGCCGAGAAGGTGCTGGAACCGGCTCTTTTGTTGGTATTCCAAAAGCCGGGATCAAATTGTTTCCTCTCATCTGGGAGGCTCTCATCTGTTGTCTTGCCTGCCGACGCTGTTTATCGCCCATTCTTTCTTTACCTCTTCCCTATGTTATGTGGAGAACCCTGCAGAAAGCCGTGCAGAGCGAACGAGATTCTTACTCTGTTTCCAAACGCAAGACATGTAAGAAGATGTATCGGATCTCCATGGCCGCCTCTGCCTTGCTCCGCCTGGTACGAGACTGGTGTGCCTGGCCCATTTGGTACAATGAGCTTAATGGAGCAAGAGAAGAAGAAGAGACTGGTTCAAGCAATCTGCAAAGGTCGGTAAGGGTCCTTTGTCGCGTGCCAAGTCCTTGCGATTTTTTGGCTTCTCAGAACCGACTCGTCTTGACAGAATAAATCTCAGGAGGCTCAGAGAGTTTCTCGCTTTGCTCGGGACGTGCATTTCAAGTCTAGTCTGTCCCATATCGGAATATGTTGCGATCTGTTCCAATATCAATGTTTTTCGGTAGCAGAGGATATTGAACTCGTTTGGGTGAATGAGAAATGACCCTCGACGTGAGCCACTGATTCAAGATTGCGCCCACCGGGAAACGGGGTATGTAGATCCCTAGGTGTCCCCACGCTCCATGTTGCCACAAGACCGAATTTGCAAAGTTGACATTGTCGAGTTTGCTTTCCCCTAGACAAACCGCATTCTCCAAGTCAAGGTCGCTTGCGGAACAGGCCGTCCAGAAGCTCCACCAACCAATCTTAGCTGCATGGAAGGTGAATGGACATATCGTGGTCGTCTGGCTTTGTTGGATCATGATCAGTGACCAACATACTTCTTGACAGATGCCTGCGAAACGTGTAAGCGTGTTTGGCGATTGATTTGTCGAATCGAAAGCCATTCATCCCGATGTGTCACGGATCCCAACTATTCGGTGACCCTTGGCGTCGGCTGCGCCGCTCGTTCGCCTTGTCTCAAGCTCAAATTTGCGCAACAAAGTACCTTCCATCACCACATTACGATTATTGTTGAGTTGGTTTCGGCAAGAACATTGGCCCCTGGCGCCAGACACTAGGCGTTGCTCACAAGGTCAAATTGGTCGCGAGGCTGCTTTGGAAATCGATCACCCCCAGAGTCTCAGGGTGGAAGACGGTGCGCAACGCAGGTGCGACGAAATCCCGTATCTACGACATTGTCTTAGTTTTCGACAGGTTGGCGAAAGGCGGGATATTCACGGCAGCGTCTCCCGCAAGGGGAAGTGTAAGACATTTGCAGTTGGTTGGGGCCAAAGTACGCAGTCGGAGCTACTTGATAGTCTCTTATTTCGGCCGTTCTGACAAGCGGGCCATGGGCGGCATGTGTGGTCGGTCGATGTGGTGAGGTAAGTGATCGACAGCGTGAGATGTCGTCTCCCTGCACCACCATGGAGTCGGTGGAGATGATTTGCCATAGAACAGGAAAAATTCGATATCACGGCATCCATTTCTGACACGGGAGTCTTGGAAACCGGGCAGATACACAGTGCCCAGACGGATCTCTCGGTCCTGGTAGCCAGGGGTTTCATCAACTGCCAGTGAACTCGACTCAAGGTCTACACTCCATTTTGTTGTCAGAATGATTCGTGTCTCTTGCTTTAAGTTGAAGAGTTTGGATTTGGGCGTCCCGACCATCGCTACAAGACGGTGGTCGAGTCATTCTACTTCGTAAGATCCTCGCAAAAGCTGAGCTGCAGGTCAGGCACTACCTTAGATGGAGATCTCACAATGGTGTGTGTAATATTGCGAGGCGTTTTCAACCTATGGTCAATGCGATGCAAGACTACACCCGAAGCATGATCCAGCGTGGTGCTCACGGAACGTGTCATTGAATGTCCACCAGCCTTAGGTGATGATCCGTCCGCGGAGAGAGCTAGCTCAACATGATGTCAAAGTTGCCCGTGGAAAACGTTTGTCCGTAGTGCAGCAGCCGAGCACACCGTCGCAGCTAAAGTGTGCTCGGCAGCGGCCGCCATCGGCCGTCAGCCAGTGACTGGCTTAGTCCCTGCAAGGCAAAGTGTGGTGGGGTGTGGCGGGCTAGATTTGTAGCTTACTTTACGGATAGTGTAAGCCAGTCTCGTGGGAACTTCAGTGCTGTTAAGATAGCACGTAAGCTTCAAAACGACACCATTGGTAGGACTTTGAGTTGTTGGGGATAGTAGTTTTAGACTCTGAGCGGTCAAGATGCTGAGGTGATGGCCAATCGACGGACAGCGGCGGCCCTCGGAAACAACAGCAGAAAAAGGAAAGACCCAGCACGGCGATTTGTCTCTGACGCCACGAGGCATGTGTTGGAATGTCGTTAGCCCACAATGCTGACGCTCCTTGTGGTGGTCGTCCCGCTTTCCCTTGCGGCTCGTTGGCCGTGAGCCCAGTTCTCCTTCCAGCCTGTGATGTGCGTGTGTGCCTATGCTAAGGATCTCATGCTGGAGGTAACCGAACAAAAGGGCCAGCGAGAGAAGAAGCGAGGCGGTGGGACATGCTGTTTTCATCGTGGCAGCATTGGGATACGCTCTTGTTCAGTCACCATCTTCCCCAGGAGTCGCGCTTCTTGGACCTTTGGCTGCCAATGATCCACATAGTCGCCCATACATTTGATTGACATCCATGACAGGCGATGGCATGCTCGGCGCGTGTGGCTATCGTGAGAGACGCTGTACCTTTGTGAACGGATGCCACGATACTTATTGGGCGGAGGCACGATGGATAAGGTCGGATCGCACCACAAGCATGTGTCTGGACCATATTACATACATACTACGAGATACATGAGCTTCTGGTCACGATGGTTGTGTTTGGACGTACCTGGTATGGATAGCTTGTCACCTCGTTCGGGGGCTTGTGGAGGCCATCGCATCTTAGTCTTACCTCCCATATGATGGCGCTAAGGAGCCATCGAGGGGTGCCACGGCCCTTTGAGTGGTCTCGTCTGGCCCGCTGGATGCTGGTGATGCAGTGCGGCATGCTGATGGGAAATGCTTGTGCCAACCTGGAACCCTGTCCTAGCATGCCCGCAGCCCATCAACGTCGAGGCTTGGTCCAGTCCCTGTTGAATGTCTGTGGGATGGGCACGATGAGGGGAGGATGGGCGGGCTCGCAGTGGAATCCCCAGTCAACCTTGTCCCTTGCTAGTGGGAACGGTGAAGGACAGGGCCTATCCCCGGTACCCTCTTCCCCTAGAATGCCACCCTTGTTTGTATGTCGGCGTCTTTTTGATCTTCTTGCTTCTCCAACGGGCTCGCAGATTCGCAGGCTCGCAATGTCCATGAGGCAGGTGTGTGTTCGCTCGTTAAAGGTCAATGTGTCTCCTGCGCAAGACATAGAGGTCGGGCGCTGGGAAGGATTCGTGTTGATGTTGCTCAGGCTGTATAGGTCTTGGGCACCTCGTGAGCAGACTACTTTGTATGTAAGGAAGCACATGGTAATTACCTTGGCTTTGCAGAGGCATTGATTGTATGTGCGTGTGTGCAAATGGCGACCAGGCACGACTGTTTGTACTTGGTGGAAATAAGAAACGAGTCATCCACATGGAAGATAAGGTGGAACTCAAATAGTGTTCGCGCGCAATATTCAGAGGAACGCGAGGTGCAGATACCTAAAGGAGACACAGAGACGACGTCGAAGACGGAGACGAAGGAAGAGAGAAAGAGAAAGAGAAAAGATGAGGAGTCTCAAAGCGACAAGCCTATCTACCTTACCTTAAGGCAAATAGAGGTAGGTACCTCGGGTTATCCGTATCTTCCTCCTGTCTCCAAGGTACCCAAAGTGCCTTCCATACCTTTAGGTAAAGTGAGGCAGGTTCGTCACCACGGCAGCTTGAGGCTGAGGTTGTTCTTGCTTCTTTGATATCATCTTCAGTAACGTCACGGGGCGGACCTGCCGCGTGCTGAGAAACCGCAAAGTAAAGAGGAAAGAACATCCGATCCTAGGACCAGGTTCCTCCCCAATCTAGGTACCTCAAGGAACCTCAAGACGAGGTAAGCAGCACCTTGGCTCTGCTCTTGGGGGCAGGTTTTCCCAGAGAACTTCAGAGAACCTTCATCTCCATCTCAATGACGCATCTCCAGGTCCTTCGATTGACGTTCAGTCTGTGTTGCTTTCCAAGATTCCTTGCCTCAAGGTATCAGAAAGATGCTGCTTCATATCTTACATCGGACACTAGGCATCCCGTGTGTGTTCGAATCTGCGCAAAGAGCAAGGTACGTATCACCTCATCCAGGACATTCCCAAACTAAATTTCCCAGGTTTTTGAAAGACATGCCGCTCCCGTGGCCCCTCGTGCGGGTACGCAATATTGCCATGGCATCGTTGACCTACTTTACGACGGCACACCCGCAGCACCCTATCCATTACCTATCGACTTCCCATGTTGTACCTCTGCCCGCGACCAATCCATAGCAGACGGAGAACCCACCGACCGTCAACTGAGGGATTGTCGACCAGTCCAACAGATTGAGATGGCCAATCGACGTCCACGATTTAGGGGAAACCTGGCGCCGACCTGGCCAGACCGCCGCAGTCTGCCTTTGACGACCAGGAATCCAGGACTCTAGGAAGCACGCCTAGGGCCGACTGCAGACCAGGATCGTTGGGCTCGCGCTCTTGTCTCTGTATCTCGTCCGACTTTTCCTTTGTCTCTTCCCTCTCTCTTGTTCTGCGGCCTATCCTTGACCCGACGACCCTCGAGCCTTGTCATCTGTTCGAAACGGTACCTATCCGACGATGCACACAACTTCTCGACCTATCCGCAACCCTCGTCTTCTCAGTCTTCTCTTGCTGTGCCATTTTGGCGAAATCCGCACACTCTTGGCTGTTCGGGGCCGACGATTCATCTGTGGGTACCAAAAAGAGGTACCTGACATTGCGATATACCGCAGTAGAAGGAAAAAGACATGGACCAGGGGGGGGCGTTTTCCCTCTCTCAATTGACGCCGCTCGCAATGCGCCCTCACAACTCACCATCCGCAGACTGGACCTCAATTAGCAATCATGTACACTGGACGTCCGTATCCATTCCCGTCCCCGTTTTCCCCGTCATCCCCGTTGACAACGTTCCCATCCCATGTCTATCCGTATGTATTCTGGATGCCTATGCCCCCCCCCCCTTGCCCAGTCTCATATCTCGTCACTGCCATCACGGGCGGTTTGCTGAGCGCGATGCTCTGCGTGGTCTCTGGATATCCCACCATCGGGATCACAAGTTCACAACCACCCACACAGCACGCTACGGATACCATGTCATGTCATACATAGTACGAGTACTTACCGGACTATGCAGACTTGTATCAGAACACCAGCCAACCATTGTGAGGCACGGCACCCCATATTCAGTACTTGCCCACTGCATCACACAATGAAGCCTCGTTGAGTTTGAAAGCTACAGTATGTACTACGTACAGTACCGTACGGCTACGGGTACTTTGCCCCTTCTTTCTTCTTTCTTTCTCTATCCGTCCATCTCCAAATGCTCTGCCATGGCCCATTTCTATCCCCTGGCTTCCCTTGCCTTACATGGGATGCATGTATCTGTACGGATACCTGATGTTTCTTACATGGAGTTTGCAACTCTCTCGGCCCAAGTACCTACCTTACCTCCACGGATGAGTACTCAGTCATGGACGGCAAGGTACTTTCGCCTTGCTCCAACTCCAGCGCCGGATGATGCCGTCCAGTTCCTCTTCGTCTTGTCGCGGTCCTGATATTGTTGTTTCCCTTGAACATCCCTGTCTCAATGCCGTTGCCGACGTTGTTGCACCTGCACATGCGGCTGCTTGTGCCGTTACTCCAGTCTTGTGTCATGCTAGCTCCCATCGCCTGTTCTTGGTGCAACCATGGTTACCTACCTACTTTGATCCCAGAGCAAGATACGATACGGATACGCTGCCTGTCTTTTTGTCTGCCGGGCCTCATCCACCTTGCCGACGCGTGTGGACGCAACACAAGTTGACAGGCTCGGAACTCTGATTATCATCATTCGCTCCTATGTTTTCTCCCGTCCATTCCCCTAGTACTTACACCTGCTCTCCTCCCTTCTTCTTTCATCTTCCATCTTTTTTTTTCTCTTCCTGGGAAACTCGCCTCTCGCCTTTCACCTTGCTCTCCCTTTTTCTGCGAATTGCCATTGGAGAAGGTTGACAGACCAGCATACCTACTCTGTCCCCTAACCAGCTGCTAGCCATCTATCACCCATCGTGTCAACTTGACCGCAGCCAGGTAGGTAGACCCTCACCTACCCAGCCACCAAGCCATCGTCAGCAAGCAGGCAGTACAACCGCGATACCGGGCTCGACTGCCCTACCCTACCTGTACCTACCTGTACCTACCTGTACCTACCTTACTCTCCGATCTCCAGCTGCGGCACGGCACTGCACACTCACATCACATCACATCGAATTCCTCCACATCCTCTGTCATCCGCCATTCGTCGGAGGCACCTCAGCTCGGCTCGCCGAGAGGCCGGAATCAAGAACCAAAACCCAGATCCAGTCGGTCCAGGACACCCATTCGAGCTGTATTCAGCACGGCAATGAGCACCACCGCACACGCCAATTGCCAAATCCAGACAGGAGGTCAGACTAGGCTACAAACCACCAAGACATTTTGGCAATAACAGTCTTTGCCGCAGGCAGTGACAGGCACATACGGAGTACTTCCTATTAGTCTAAGGCAGTGAGAGTGTTAGCATCGGACCACCTCCACAAGCGAAGCCCGGACCCCAGAGTCGATCGCACAAGCTGGCTTGCTCTCGCGACTGTCGCAACGAGGATTCACACCAAAGGAACGTCAACGTCCAAGGCCGCGCAGACGGAAAGCACAAGGCCAGCCAGACGCACCCCGGAAAACCATAGGTCACATTATTGTTCCTTTTTAGCCCCTCGGACGGCCATCGAATTTCTGCACTACTATCACCCCTGTTGCGGGCCTTTCTATTCGTCATCTCAAGCCAAGCTGCATACAAGCGGCTCACTATTGGGGGGGAGGGAATGTACTAGTCGGGTTGCTTTTGAGCTGACCTGACCTGATCCCCGACCCGATCTAGAGGAGGAGACACACACACACACACTTTCAGAGACAGAGCAAGGAAGAAACAGAGAAGCCGAATACCTACCTACGAACCTGTCTGGCTCGGCCTGGGAATTGTTTCGACTGTATCTCTGCGTGGTAGGGTAAATTAGAGGGGCGGCCCGTCCTTCTACTTGTTAATTGCCGTGAGCTTTCCTTACCCCGTCGTTGGAATCTTGTAAGAGTTCCTTCTGGAGAGCAGATTGGACTGATTGCTGTCTGGCTCGTTGGATCGCACCCGTCACATCGTCCGACTCCCCCGACTCAGACTCGACTGGACGCGACTCAACTCACACTCGCCTCGCCCGTTTTTCAGTCATCCCCTTCCCTCCCTTTTCTCTCGTCGTTTCAGCGATCATCCCGTTTTCCTTTCTTTTTCCTTTGCTTCCACAGTCTCTGGCCGTCGTCCCCTTGTGCCAATCACCTCAGACCGACTCAGGACCGGAGACGCGGCATAAGACATACTGCATGAGTCGTCAGCAATAGCGGCATCAATAGCAGCAATATAGCCGGTAGCGCCCACAGCGCCCACAGCTGCTGCATCGCACCGAACCGCACCGCAGCGCGCAGCGCATCACATCAGGTATCTTGGCTGGGTCTTGGAACGACAGTCAAGAGAGACACAAGACAAAAAAAAAATCAGCCTTGTTGAGACCCTCGAGTCGGCAAAATCAGACGCCAAAGTGCAGGGCATAAGGAGCGAGAGCGCAAGCGAGGCCATGTTCCAGCCTCAACCAACGCCTTTTGCGTTTCACGCCTCGGCACACAACCCATACTCTCACGCTCATCCCCACGGTCATGGTCAAACGTACATGCAAAGCCAGAGCGGCTCGCCGCAGGATCACCGGCCTCAGAACAGCGGAGGCTATAGCATCAGCACTGGGGCAGCAGGGTTAGGAGAAATGATGATGAGGAACGAAGAAGGCGGAGGAGGAGCAAGAGGAAGAGGGGTAGGAAGAGTGGAGATGAGGATGAGGATGGGTATGGCGGGCGATGGTGTCGGAGGAGGTGCATCTCACGACGCCGGCATTGATACAGGAATGGCGGGCTCACATTACGGCTACTTGTCGTCAGCGAGAGCAGAGAGGGGATCAGGAAGCGGCCCTATTTCTGGCTCTGGCTCTGGCTCTGATTCTGATGCTGTTTCTCGTTCTGGTGGTCGAGGCCATGGACATGGTCTAGGTCGAGGTCATGGCCAAGCTGGAGCTGTTGGAGCTGGCATGGGAGCTGGAGCTGGAGCTGGAGTGGGTTCATCGTCGGGTGCATCGTCGGTGGGACTGGACAGCATGGGTAACCCCCTGGTGATGGGCGGCGGTGGTGGTGGTGATGGTGGTGATGGTGGCGGCGGCGGCAGGCTAGGGCTGGGGATGGGGATGGGGATGGGACAGATGGGCATGGGCATGGGCAACTTGAACGGCATGGGTATGGGCCTGGGCCACAGTGGGCTGTCCCTGTCGGCGCAGTCGCAGCCGCGGTCGCAATCACTGTCACAGTCGCTATCTGGTGTTATGGGGATGGGCGGGGAAGCTGCAGGCACACACAGCCTGAATGCTGCGTCGTCGCCGGCCGGACCTGGAACCTCGCTAATGACAGGAGCAGCACAACAGCAGCAGCAGCAGCATCAATACCAACAGCGCCAACAACAACAACAGTATCCTGGGCGGCAACAGCAGCAGCAAAGACAGCTAGTCTCATCAGCAGCAACAGCAGGAGCAGTGGGAGGGCCGTTGGCGACAACACTAATAGCGGCTACAGCGCCTATGGTTGGCCCCGGCCCGGTCGCCGGCCGGGCTCCAGCTGTCACCAGCACCAGCACCAGCACCAGCACCAGCACCGGCACCACTCCCGCATCGCGCGCAGTTCAGGTTCAGGTTCCTGTTCCTGTTCAGAGTCAGGTTGCTGCACTTGCACATCATCATCAGCAGCAGCAGCAGCAGCAGCAACAGCAACAGCAACAGTCTCAGTCTCCTTCATCTGCCTCCACTCCTCCTCCTTCACTACTACTTCCTCCAACCACCACTTCAACCACCACCACCAACGCCAACGTTGTCTCTGGCGTTTCCGCCGTGGCTTCGGCTGCTCCTTCTGCTGCCCACTTGCACCTTAACAACCACCATAACAGCCCCGGCGCTGCTTCTGCTCCTGCCTCATCCTCCTCCGCGTCTTCTTCCTCCTGCTCCTCCTCCTCCTCCCGCTCCCTCTCCCGCTCCTCCCACCCCCATTCCCACTCCCACTCCCATTCGTCCTACGGATACTCCCACGCCAACCTTTACTCCAACCACAACCTCCTCCACGGACACCTCCAGCAGCAACAACACCCTCCTCCTCCTCATCCTCACCCCGGCGCCTCTTCTTCGACAACATCCTCTTCTTCTGCCTTTTACACCACCAACTCCAACGCCAACCCAGGCTTCACAAACACCGCCGCCGCCCTCGCTCCTGATCACGCCCACGCTCCAGCCCACGCCGTGAGCAGCACTCGTCGTCCTTGCGCCATGGAACCCGGCGACCCCTCCGACGTTGCCGCCCAAGAAGCCGCCGCTCGGGATTATCAGCCACAGCTCCAGGTGAGTTGGCTCGCCACCCCGACTCCGGGAGACGCACGCCTAGCTCCCGTCGCCGAACCCCCCAAGCTTCGACTGCTCGTGCTCGTGCTCGTCCTCTCTCTTTTCTCGCCCTCAACCCACAAGAATCTCACAATCCTCTTTGAGTCCAATGCTATTGAATCCAATACCATTGAATTCCATGTTTCCTCCACGTCCAAAGCTCCCATCGAACCCGAATCCTTACTCGTCATACACACCCTGCCACGTGCAACGCTAACACGGCTTACGCCCTTTTCTAGGGTTTATTGGTGGGCGACAAGATTACCAGCGACGCCATAACCGACGAGTACGCCAAGGCTGACGAAATCTATATCGCAAAGACCATCGTGAGTCCCATGCCAGCGTTCCTTGCCCAGGGGATGCATACTCCGCGCAGTATGTTGCACCGGCTAACGTAGTGATTCTGCTCGTTTTACCCACTTCAGAGCCTTCCCCAGACATATTCTCACTATCGCCCTGTTCAAGGTGACGGAAATTGCGGCTGGCGAGGTGAGTTTACCTTTCACGATCCTGACCACCATCACCACCACCAATATTTCCTTCTACCCCGCATCCCCGCCCCTCGAAAGGGTGGAAGGTTCCTGGGAAATCACTTCTTTTCAAGCACGCCACTCTTCACCTCGACTCATGTCGGCGCACATGTCCGTTGCTTGGAAGGGGGAACACTGCTTCACTTCAGCACTCAAAGCATGTTGTAACTAACACCATCTCTCTCTAGCAATCGGCTTCTCCTACTTTGAGCATCTCATCAACAATGGCGACCAGCATCAGATCCTCGGCGAGGCCGCGCGCATCACGAGCTTAAATCAGTATCTCCTCAACGTTGGCGGCTACGATCGGATGTTGTTTGAGGACATGGTGGAAGAGACGATTGGCTTGTTAAAAGATGTCGCCCAGAATATTGCCAACCCACAGCTAGCCATGGGCATCATGGTCCAGCGCTTCAACGACCAGGGCTCTTCCAACGCCATCATCTACCACCTTCGCTTGTTGGCGCTCTCATGGCTCAAGGGAAATGTTGAGCTCTACGAACCCTTCATTCCCGCCGAGACGGGTATCATCGGCTATTGCGCCGAAATCGAACGCCCAAACAGAGAGATTGACCATCTCGGCATCATTCTGCTCGTTCAGGTGCTGCTAAAACCCATCAACTTCGTGCTGGAGATTGCGTATCTGGATCGTAGCCCAGGAAACCAAGTCAACATTTACCGCTTTCCGGACGAGGCCAATGGTCAAGACCCTGCCACTCTGGGCCCCATCATCTACTTGCTCTACCGGCCCGATCACTACGACATTCTATACAAGTCGCCTCCGAATCCGCCACCCTTGAATCTTCAGGTTCACCGTGTTGGTTCCTTTTCTCATTCTCAAGAGATTGCGAGCGTGGGTCCTCCTTTGCACAGCTATTCTCTCGACTACGGCCCCCTGGCCATGCTGCCCGGATTCGGGGGCCCGCCCTCGGGCTTGTCTTCCGCTCTGTCTTCGCTCGGCTCGCCCACATCTACATCTCCGCTTCCAGACGCCTATGACCCTTCACCTCAATCTCCTTGGCTCGCGACGCCGTACTCTGATCATCACATTCAGCAGCAGCAGCAGCAGCAGCAGACGGCACCAGCCCCTCGACCGCAGCCTCAAACGCCAGCTCGACCACAACAATCGACGCCTGCCCCTACGAAGCCGTCGCAACCGGTTGACTACCAGCTCAGATTTAGTCACCAGTGCTGGCATCTCAACAACACCAGCTCGGCGCAACCGTCAGTGATACCCGGCCAAGCCGGCTTCCATGAACCCAGCTTTACTACCGCAATGTTCAAGAACAGCCATTTCAACAAGGCACACTATAATAATCCTCACTTTCATCCCGAGGAGTGGACTCCGGACGATGATGGCCACCACGAGCGGCTGCCGGCGCCCAAGAAGAAGGGAAGGGTCAGGTTGGATCACTAGGCAAGGCAATCACACAAACGATGGGACCACTGTACCATCAGCCATTTCGCCAGTGATAAGTTGGACTTTCGCCATGGTCCATGAGCATCAGGGGGCAGACCGCCACTGCGATTTCCAGGAGTGTAATGGAGGGGGGCGGGGGAACAAGGCGGTGTTACTTCTTTCTTTTGGCGGTCTCTGGGGGCCCGCATTGTGGGAGAATTAAAATATGCCTTGATTTGGCTCATTGTGATTTTAGTGTTTTGCTCTACGCAGATGGGAAAGGCATCATGATTTTATGATGGAGGGCTTCATCTTCTTCACGGCTTTATTTGGCGGGAGGGTTCGCTCCTCGGGTTGATACTCATCATAGCATCGGCGTTGATAATTAATAGTACTCTCTAGTGCGCAAAAGTCCTCTGCCCCTTATGGTCGTTTTGAGTAGGTATTGGACTCCTGTATCGTTGGTGCGGCGAGCTTACAAGGAAAGTAGAATCTTTGCCTGCCGCGAAAACGGGCTTGACATGGAAACGTGATGGTCGATCTTTTGCCGCCCCCCCCCCCCCTTCCCCTTGCCCCGTCTATGGGGATACATCTGCAACGTCGTTCCAAGATGATTAATTGTTGTGGGTGTGTACAAGAACTATGTATGTACTGCACATGTGGGTTATCCAGGATCTCACACACGTCGGCGTCTGCGTCTGCGTCTGCGGCTAAAGAAAGGTTGCCACCTGGCACCCCTGACATCAAGCATGCGACAAACGCCCCGTTCAAACTCTTGACCTCTTTTTTTTTCTTTTTCTGACATGGATGGCGTGAAGGCGTCAACGGGGTGAGATGTGAGGTGTGAGCTTGAGGTCCCACGGGTGGTGGGGCTTGGCGCGGCATATCATGGACTTTGCCCGGAGCATGGGGACGGGTGGGCATTGCATTGCATTATTCGATTGCTAAGAGAGAAACAGATTGGAGAGAGAGAGAATGCGGCGGTAGAAATCCCGCAAAGAGTGAAAATCGGAGTTGGATGTCATCTACCTGGTTAGAAATGAGTATCTGTACTGGCTCTCGCTCTCCATCCATGTCTATCTACGCCCAACTACCTGCAAACCTTTGACGGCTGGGGGGTCCCGCTTGGATGGCGCTCTTGTGGAAGAAAAAGCATCATCCTATGGGGTTCAGCCATGCCACCACGCCCCCGTCCGTCCTCGGTATGCTCCGGAGCAAACGTTACGGGAAGATATGCGTGGCAGCTTGACAAAGTGCGAGCTGCCAAGGCTCTCGATAAGCGTGATATCGACATGGTAATCTACAACCAGTAGCTGGTTGCAGAGACTCAATGGCAGTGAGATATCGTATTCGTGATATGTAATGCCGACATACCTACCTTGCTTTGCCCCTCCGGTCTGCAGAGGTGATGAAGATGCTTCGCCACGCAAGACCGAGAGGTCGTCCTGGCTTGGCAGGCTGGGATCTGATATGCCAAGATATAAAAAAAAGGTGTTTGCTGATGCAGATGGGGGTATCATAATCGACAATGTCCGGTGAGGTATCCTCGCCCCCGCCGCACCGGAAATAATCAGGCTCCCAGCGAGCCGGAATTTGATACCCTACGTTCTGGTTCTTCCGGGAATAAGAAGAGAGTGCGAAAGGATATGCTGACCCGGGCCGACCACGGAATGCGCGTCTCCTTTCAACAGGTGCCGTTCATAGCGAACGGTCCGGTCAAATGCTGGCTGCCCCGACATCCAAAAGAGGGGCTCAGAATTTGATGGCTGACGAGCAGAGGAAAAGAGGCGGGCAAGCCACACGTTGTGTAACCCGTGATGCACTCCGGTCACCAGCATTCTTGCTTCTGGCCGTCGTCTTATCCATGGGCCAGTACCGAGGCGCCACTCATAAACAGATGGCAAGTTGGCCAATTGAGGCAAGTATTGAGGATACGGTCATCCAAGTAGTTGATGCACTGTCGTCGGCGCAATGCCGACTCCGAGGCGCTTTGCAAGCTCCTCGGCCCACCGGCGAGCATACCATTCTCTCTTCGTCTTGCCATCGCCAGCAAGACTCAACTGCCTCCAGGAATCCTCGCCGAGTTCGGCTCTTACACTGGTGGCGGTTTTACCTTCGAGTCCGCATGGCACGAACCTCGCCCAAGGATTGAATGCCTCGTCGCCGTCGACGGCAACGTCCACGTTGAGCGCCGTGCCGAGCCCAGAGATATGACGGCGAAGGTGAACACCCATGGCGGCAATCTTGCGCTCCTGCCCTCCTGTTCGCTGCCTTGCGGCCTCGGCCCAAACTCCCGGATCGTCCTCGGAAAGGTACGTCTGGACCCCAGGTCCATCGGCGAGGATCGCTTGTGTGGTCTCCTCTAGAAGTCGCGCGTAGGATCGGACGGTCAGGCGGGGATAGTGTTTGCTGTGCAGGTCCAGTATCGGCCACAGGACGACCTGCCCAGGTCCATGATATGTTGTCAATCCGCCGCGATCTGTCTCAATGACTTCGGGCGTGAATTGCTGCTCTCCTGAACTTGTTCCGCCATTTTGCTCCTCTGCCGCGACCTTCGTCTCTTCGATGACAGTCAAAGGCTGTTGAAGTCTTTCCAGCTGCTCGGGTAATAAGGTCTTTTGGCGGCGGCCAAGCGTATACGTTGGTGCCGGAGTGAAAGATAGGACTAGCGGCGACGGAGCGCGGGAGTTCGGCGCCGACTTCCAGTCGAGGAAGACCTGACGTAAGGCAGTTTGAAAATTTGAAGCCGAATCATACGATGGAAAATGTTTCGAATCAGAACCGTCGAGGTGAAGGTGTCGCAATTCGCTCGGTTCGGCGCCGTCGTCCTCAGGGAAGACCAACTTCGAGATTGGCGTTGAGGAGCTCCATCTTGCCTGTCGCAAGATGATACCAGGTATCTGATTCGCTGAGCGTGTCAGGATTGGAGTTGGAAATGTAGAAATCCGGTATGCGGTTTGAAGGGTCCCCATCGGCTCGCGTGTTGTCGGAGGTTGCTGTGGACTTGAACGGAGTTTGTCGACGAAGATTGTGGCTGAGGTGAAGTCATACGCAAGCTGCCCGGAGCTTGAACAAAGTTTAGCGGAACGAGCCAGCTGGAACTGTCATCGGTACGTATCTTATCGATAGAGTTAGGTTATCGGCAAACGCACGAGCCACCTTCCGTCATAAGGTAGGCACCGTGAGACGGGCGTAGGGTTCATGATCCTTCAGAATCCCCGGTCTGTCACGGCATACAAGTCGTTTTCTGAGCAATCGTTATCGATAAGGTGTGGCCTCTGTCTGCGCGGGTCGCCTCACACCAACTGTCACGTCGTCAAGTTCATTCAGCTCATCGGTACGCTCCTACGGCTCTTTGTCGTGCTAGAATGGGAGTGCTTTCACGATTGCCTCAAGGTCCCTCGGTATGTTGCGGCTTCATTGCGAGTCGGTTCCGAGTCGTCATTGTGTCATCTGTATAAGATAGGTAGCTCTTGTCAGCTCGTGTCCGCGCTGCATGTGCGTGCCATTGGACATCCAAGACAGGATGCCGTAACTTCCTTGAGATGGTGAGACACTTGTGCGCTTTTCCATAACTCAATGCCCTCCTAATGACGGCTTGCCCTTTCCTTGGGAAGCATGATGTCTTTTGTCCATCGAGCTCTAGCCCACACATTAAAAACCAGCTGGGCCAGGTTCGCTTTCTTCCAGCTATGATACCGTCACCCAGCACTTCATGATGATGACATTGAGATGCCTTGTCAAGCTGACAAGATGTTTCGTATGGAGCTCGAAGTCTGGTCGTGTGCCGAGCCGTCGCCGGCGTACGACCAAGTGGGGTTACCGGATGCACCGAGTCGATCTGGCGCCGATGGTCTCGAGAGCATGACGGACAAGTCAGGTGTTTCTTATTTGTCAGTTACGAAGGGACTTCGAAACGAGAGGTCTTCTAGGTTGGGGCCCAATAGCGAGGAGAATCGAAACCGAAGTCGAAGTAAGCAGTGCGTCTGTCAAGCTGCGAAGGAGAAGTCAGAGTTCCCGTCCCATCCGGCGGGTGACGCGAGAGCACCCAAGCTAAGCCTCTCTGTGTGCGAGCTGGAGGGTGGAATATTTGCAGCACGGCATCTGAGCCACAGTAGGACACATCGCCTTGGTCCAGGCCGCGCAAGATATCAAAGACAACAGAGCAATCCCGATATGATGCCATCGATTCCCGCGAAGACAGGTGGGTTGGTAGTAGTTCAAATGTCAAGATGCAGACCACCCCTCACACGTTGGACACTCTGTGAGCTGCGCCAGACGCGCAATTCTCGGAAAGTTGGGCGAGGATGGCGGAAGCAAGGTGTTCGGTCTGCCTTGGCATGCAGAGTGCTGCTGGACGGACAAAGACCCTGCATCTAGCAGTCGGAGAAGACGAGCCACTCAACTCGAGGGACAACGTCCGGCATCTCGTCCCATGGTGTTGACAACAGAATAGGTATTAGTGGTTTCAGTAAAAGGGTGAGCAATTGTTCGGGTCCAGCCATCCGCTTTGGCATGCCGCATGTGAGGTTTTCATCGGATGGGTGGGAGTTCAGCAAACGCTTGGCCGAAGCACCAGACGAAGAAGCCGCAGCCATGTGCTTTTCATCCGAACCGAAACAGAACCTAGGAGGATCCTGTAAGGATATCCGTACGGAGCACAGAATACTGAGATGCAAGTTGACAGTCCCAGGCCTTATTTCGATGAAGCATCCGAGCGGAAGATTGCCAGCCTTGTTCGGAGCCTGAAGAAGATTAGCGTGTTGACGATCACGACCGAAGGAGACGATGGAGCCTTGGAGCCTTGGAGATGCAAGCAGCCAGCGAGGGGTCAGAGTGCGAGGAACTGAATCGTGACGAAGGATGTGGTTGGCCCGGTGCGAAAAGAGAAAAGCCAGGGGGGAGAAGAGCTGGAAAAGGATGTTGGATGACGTCGTGGCAGGGTGGGGGCTGGGCCGAGGAAGGTCCCTGCGCTGGCAGTCGGTGACTGGCGTGCGCGACGAACCACAGTGGCTCAGGAGAACCAGGCGCTAGGGGGGCGGTCCAGCGCTGTTGCCCAGCAAGATCTCGGTTGACTACGGGTTCACCGTGTGCGACGGACTATCAACTGTATGCTTAACGTGCAGAATCACGTACGTATCTACAGTCCGTCTGATATTCTGTACTGTCATGTGGATCCCGGCAGTGGCTCGGTGGTGTCGTCATGGCCCACCCGACGCATGCGCTGTTCAGCAGGTGGGCAGCGACCAACACCGGACCCAACTCCACGAGCAGCAAGCTCAGCTGCTGCTTCCTTCCATCCAAGGCTCCAAGCAGCCAAAGGTCGCAGGAGCTACGCTCAGTCAGGGCCTCACTTTACACAGAGTAGGTAGGTAGTTACTGCAAACCGGGGGTCTCCTTCTCTCCCCGCTAGTTTGGCTTCGTACCCTGGTACCTACCTTACCTGAAGTAAGGTAGGTACTTCGTACTCCGTACACGCAGTCCCGAGTTTGGTTTGGCGTCGGCTGTCTGAAATTCTGAATTTGGTTTGCATCATCTGATTGCTCGCCCGTCGTCCAATTCTTTATCCCTCACTTTTCCCTCCCAGACCCCCGATCTACGGATACTCTCGTCTCCTCTACAAGCTCAGTCTTTAGGAACACTAATCCTGCACTCCCACCAGCCTTGTTACAATCTCGGTCCGCCTGTGAGCCGCTTAAGCTGCCTTACAGAACCAACAAGTCGGTCAAACGAATCATCCAGACAGCGAGAGACATCAATAACCCCGGCATCCCTACCTCTACCCTTCCTATAGTTCCCTCCAAGCTATCACTGTCGGGTTTTGAACAAGGGTTAGAAGCAAACGGAAAACAACCCCAGAAACATAAATCAGAGACAACCCGCCTCAGCCTGTCATAGCTCCCTCGTCCCTCTGAAACACTTTTTGCGAATCCGGTGAGTTTTCCCATTGCTTATCATCGACGCCATAGCCTACCTTTCCCCAAGTGACGAGTGTAGAATTGCGATTGTGTATCCGTACACACCCGTACGCCATCTACTTTGTCCTTCCCAGACCAAATCTACTACTTCTCCATTACCTTGCATTCCTGCACAACCCCGGCCACCCAGAAAAGACACAATCGCTGAGTACAAATCCCTACAGGTCTCCGCCGACCCTCTCCTCCCAGCCATCGCAAAGAATCGCAAACACCACCCTTCGGAGAACAAAAAAGGCAATCCAACGAACAGCCAAACCGAATCGCAGCAATGGTTAAACGTGAGTCCTCTATCCTTGTTCCCGCCCTTGCGCCGCGAAACATACTCCAAAGTCCCAGCTGCAGACTGACACAGCATCATTCCAGACGCCCCGCTCGGCACTGCTGCCATCGTTTTCCTCTCGGGCGCCATCGTCCTGCTGCTCTTCGTCATCCTCTCTGCTGTCCGCGACGCCGCGCCCCTCAACAACACCTATTTCCTCGAGGCTGACACTACTGGTATCACCGGCGCACGCAACGGACTGACGCGGTGGAACTACTTTTACTACTGCAACGACCAGAACGCAGAGTGCTGGGGTGCCTGGCCTGCCCCGGCCTTTGGCTGGGCCTGGGGCCGTGATGCGGCCAACGTTCCCACCGGCCTTTCAGGTAGCCACGGAGGCGGCACCACCAGCACCGAGTATTTCTACATGTGGCGCTTCGGCTGGGTCATGTACCTGATCGCCCTCTTCTTCATGGCTCTTGCCTGGTTCGCCAGCTTCCTCGCATGCTGCGGTCGTCTCGGCGCCGCTGTCGCCGGCCTGGTCTCCGCCTCGGCTCTCTTCTTCTTGACTGTTGCCGCCTCTTTGATGACGTACGTCCCCCAGTCATCCATCGTCTCATTTTGTTCGCAGTGACTGACATTTCTCTATAGCGCAACATTCGTCAAGGCACGCAACGCTTTCCAGGCCGAAGGTCGTGAGGCCCACATTGGCACCTACGCCTTTGGCTTCACCTGGGGAGCCTGGGCCGCTCTTCTCATTGCGACCCTACTGTTCTGCATCGGCATCCGTGGCGACAAAGGCTACTCTGGAGGCAGCCGCTTCAGCCGCAAGCGCAGCACTCGCAGCCGCCAGTCGTTCGACGTCAACAGCAGCCGCCGTGTCAAGGAAGACTATGCATAAGGCAGCTGCTGGCCTTTCACAGCAAAGGAGCACCACGAATTTTTCCACAACAATTCCTCATCGTGGGCACCATTCCAAAATCTCAAGGATGTTGTATTAATGATATGTCCATCGTGTGTATGTTGTACTTACGCAATAATGTTATCTTGTTTCTGCATTTCGCTGGCGTTTTGGAAGAGCCACATTTCATGCGGTCTTCCCAAGATGGATTGATGGTCAACGTCTTGTCCATGGCCTTGGAGTTATGCGTCATTAGTACCCGGCTCCGACATGTACCGCTCTTTAGGTCTACTCCAAACTAATAGACTAATGCCGTAAACTTTGTCACTCCAGACCACTTGAAGCGTGTGCCTTATGTTTGGCGATGTTTCCTCCAACGATGAGAATTTGCAAAGTATGAATTTAAGAGTTATGAAATTCTCGACAGCGAGCCCTCGTACGCTGTATGAAAACTGAATGACTGTCATGCTCCTATTTGTGTCGCAACTTTCTCACCCATGAGTATCGATCCACTTACCTTGTCCTATCCTGACCTCGCTACGTATCATGCGTAGGACCGAAGAGGTTTGTATGCTTTCAGAACCCCTTTTCGATTGGATTACGGCGTAGGACAGGTTTCTCTAGGCAAAGTTACTTCTTTATTGACTGGGTCGCTCCATTATTTTAGAAATTATCACTCAGAAGGGCCCATTGCCTCCCACCAACTCTGCTCACATGCATCAGGTCTTGTTCGCGCTGCTGCTTGTCTACATGCTAAGTCGGACCACACGTGTACACACACACACACACACACACGACACAGAAGTTTTCGTCGATTGCATCTCGGGATCTCTCAACACCTCAGTTGCCTTTTTGTCATCTTGAAGCTCTTCTTTCTTTCTGTCTCGTTGTCATGCCACCCAGCCCCTCCGTCGTATATGCTCCTTTCGTTGTAAATACTCCCACGCCTAGTAACCCATCATGACCATCAATCCGTGATTCAAGGAAAAGGGGGAGTGACAAAATTGCCAATCAAGAAAGGGAAACGCCATCCGTGTCGTATACTGGACGTTTCCAAAAGGCCGTGGAGCCTATCACTCAACGCAAGCAACGCAGAAGAAACCACCCCAATTGTCGAAAACAAACACTCCTTGCCAACCAGTAGTATATGCTGATGATGCAATGTAGAAATACTTGGATTGAGGGTATGAGACAAAGCAAAGAAAAAAAAAGATGAGAAGTGCAAGGGGCCGAATAAGAAGACTAACGAAGGCCAGCTCGGTCAGCATGGGAATTTGTGAATGTCATAAACCTCCCCCGCCGACAACGTGGCTTCGGCCAACTTTTTTATTTTCTCTCTCAACAACGCCTATTCCAGCATACCACCAGCTCCGACTACAGGGCTCGCGGCCGGGGACTGTAATGGAGCAGCGTGTAGTGCCGGTTTGGCGGCCGGAGCGATGAGACCTGCGCGCTTCCGCTCCAACACAGACTTGACCCAGTCTGCGACTTCTTCATCCTCGGTGCCAGACGAGAGGGAGAGCTTGCCGACGGCATCTGCTACGGCCTCAGCCTCCTCTCCCTCTTCTGCCTCCTCGGTAATCGTCTCAATCTTGGAAAAAGGTGCCATCCAAGGGTGTTGGAGCAGCGCCGCATAGGTTGGACGATCCTTCGGAATCTTGTTGAGGCACTTGCGGACAAAGTCGTGTGCGGTGCTGGAGTAACCTTCTTCTGGCAGGCCTGGGGGCTCTCCCTCAACAATAGCCTGTCACCAAATTAGCTCGCGTCTCTCAGCAATCTTCAGTAAACTTACACTCAGCTGGCTGAAAATCGTCGACGATACCTCTGGCGGGTAGGGGTACCGTCCCAAGGCGCACTCGATGACTGTCAAACCGAGACTCCAAATATCGCTCTGCACGCTGTATGTGCCATCGGCGCCAGCCGTCATACCTCCTCCTGAGATACGTTCTGGTGCCATGTAACTCTGGCATCCAATGTTGGTTTTGGCGATACTCGCAACAAGGTTTCCACTGACACCAAAATCGCAAATTTTGACTTGGCCTCTAGTATTGGCCAGGATGTTGGTGGGTTTGACATCACGGTGAATGATGTTATGCTCGTCCTTCAAAGATTTGAGGCCCATCACCGTGGAGTATGTAATCTTTTGTAGCACGCCTTCGGGAATACCACCGTCGTACAGCTTGTCGATCGATCCACCGTCCATGTGCTCAATGCACATATAGACGGCACCTTCTTGGAAGAAGGCTCCATAAAAGTCAATGATGTAGGGCGATATACACTCGTGTAGGATAACGAGCTCCTTGAGAATGGTCGTGAACTTGGCCTCTTCCAGTTCTAACCGAATCTCCTTCATCGCCATCACCCTGCCGGTACCTTCAGTGGATGCTGAGACTGGTGATGACTCGATCGATGTGTCGGCATGGCGGAGGGGTGATGGGTCAGACTGTGACGAGTTCAAGTTCGGGTTCTTGAAACCGCCCAGTCCAGATCCAAACCTCGGTACTCTAGGCTTTGTATGCCTCACTTTGTAGACGGTACCGTAGTTACCCTTGCCAAGCTCGTCCAAGACCTCCACTTCGTCTAGCGAAATGGTGAAAGCTGTGCCATTGGCGAAGTTAACACCGTTCTTGGTGATAGTTGCAGCACCGTCGAACGTAATCCACCCCTTCTCCGAATCAATGTATTTCTTGAATTCGTCCATCTTAGATCCAGTCGTTCCGTTAGGTGCACCGCTCCCATTATTGGAAGGACCGTGAATATCAGACAACTTCGGCGCGGTCGGAGAGGCAGGCGAAGGACCACCGCCCATGTCGGAAAGTTTCATCATGGGTCCACGCCTGGCAGCAAGAGATGGTTTCGTTGGGATGACCGGGGCAGAGCGTGGCATACCACCAGGCGATGGGCGAACCATACCAGCAGGCAGCTTCAGCCCTCCAGGTATTCCGCCAGGTAACCCTCCGGGAGAGCCTTGTCGTGGGACTGGAGATTGCGGCGAGCTTGCCATATTATTGGGAGGGGGTTGTGAGCCAGCAGGCTTGCCCATGCGCTGAGCGTGAAGCGCCCTTGCCCTTGCCATGACTTCGTTCATGGCACCACCACCCATGCTCATCATGGAAGCGGTAGGAGGCGGACGGCGTGCGTTGCTCAGCATGCCCAACGGTGTCGAAGACGGAGTCATATTTTGGGGATCGGAGACGGTGCGAAGCGACGGGAGACGTTTGGGCACTTCTGAAGGGGATTCCGAGGGGCCTTCGAGTGGGGTGCTGGCCTCGGAAGAGTCGGCGGAACCGGGCGACGTAGGGCTGCCGAGTCCGTCCCTATCGCCAACGTAGCCATCGGGGGTGGCAGGCATGGAGTCTGTAGTATTTAGGTCCGTCATTGCGAGATGTGAATTGACCTTGGCGGTGACCTGATGCTATCGATGGTCGATGGGAGAGGGTGGGCGAGTGAGTCGACTGCAGGCAATGTCTCGGATGACTCTATAGCATGTGCGGCAGGTGATGGACCGGGACGGTAAGGTGCGGGAGGACAAAAGTCGGGCACGCGATAGATATCGAAATATCGTCAAGTCGGGTCGCACGCGGGGTGCTAGGGAGACAGGAGGGTCGATCGCTCAGAGGTAAGCGATGGCAGAGGATCGAAAACTGGAGGGTTGTAGCGAAATGCTGCCGCGGGGTCTAGACGCGGCGGTTTTGGTAGTGTGGCCTGCTGCGCAGTCGGGGTCGGGGTTGCGACCGGGGCGGTGGCAAGGGCAAACTCTAAGTCGGAAAATGGCAGAGAATGCGCGAGCGGGCTAGGCCGGCCAGTCCGATTTTGTTGAGCTGTAGCGGTCGTCTGATGGCTTACTGGCTTGTGAGTCCAATGTCCAATGCTGAGCAGAGGAATAGGGAGAGGAGAGACGGATGGTGAAATAGAGAGAGTGAGACAGAGAGAGGAGGGTACGGAGAGTGGTGGGGCGAGAAGAGAGTGAGTGAGTGAGTGAGAGCGATGAGAGAGGAAAGAAGAGAATATGCGAGGGTGGATGCGACGTTTAAGGGGAGGGAGATAGATGAGGGAGGCTGAGGTATGATAAAGAGAGGAGGATGGATAGGTATCGAGAAGAAAGGTAAGGTAGGCAAAGCGAGGTACGGATAGAGAGACCGACACATATGATGTCCTCGTTGGACCTTCTCTGTCGCTTTTGCTCTATTCAAGGACCCAAAAAGAGGTTGGCGGCGGGGCATGAATTAGACGAGGGAAAATGGGTTCGAAGTCGCAACGCAATTTTGGTGCAAACGTCACAAATGCAGCGCAGCCCAGAGTACCTTGGCTATCTGTCGTCGAGTAGGGGTACATGGGACCATCCGCGACGCAGTAACCTTAGTCACTCCTCCACGGGCTGAAGAGAGCACTTCAGCAGTGAGTGAGGTGGGTGACTCGTGAGAAATTCCAGGCGGGGGATTACGGACTTGAGGTAAGGTACATGGACGTGCCTGCCAGGACTC
Organism: Colletotrichum tamarilloi; assembly: GCF_030869305.1. Taxonomy (NCBI): domain Eukaryota; kingdom Fungi; phylum Ascomycota; class Sordariomycetes; order Glomerellales; family Glomerellaceae; genus Colletotrichum; species Colletotrichum tamarilloi. Next base: position 121,476 of record NW_026849448.1, read on the forward strand.
AAGAACTGGGCAGACGATGGAGCAGACAGCAAGGTATCTGCTCCATCTTTCTTGTACCTGTACCTTCCGTCCACTGTGGATGCACCATACGCTTGTACCCATCCAGCAAGGTCGACGTCTGCCTCTGCTTCTGCCCCGGTGCCTGCCTCTGAGCAGCATCGAGCAGAATTGCGGAAGGAGGAGAAGAGAACCCAAAGGGCATGAATGCACCGCTTGATGGGAGAGAGTGAACTGGGATTGGACGGGGTCGGGAAATTGAGGAAACTTGAGGCTCACCAATCAACCAATCTCTGGTGAAAATCTAAAGACCGAACCGTAGTGGGTGTTGGATGCCAGAGGTCAATGCCTTGTTGCTCTGCGCGTGTTTGTGTGTAGGGCATCCGTCTGCGTGCACGGAAAGAGGCCAAGTGATGGACGAGTTCAGATGGGAAGAGGGGGGCGAACTAGTAGAGCATATATAGAATCTACAAATCTATTAGTCGCTGATAGATAGAGTTGCACGCTGCAGCAGGGCAGAAATAGTCGAAAGATATGTGGGATGTGTCAAGATGAACGGGACAAAAAAAAGGCAAAAAGGGCACTTTGGGCGCCAACGTCCAGGTTGTGGCTGTTGAAATTGACCTTGACGTTGACTTCTATTCTGTTAATTACGGTACCTAGATGGAAGATCCAGGATGCAGTCTCCGTAAAACGCGGTCCATACTCCGTACCTTACTCCGTAAAGATACCTTACATCAATAGCAATCTCACACCGGGCATTATTGACGGTACGTATGCCCAGAGACACTCAATTCCCGTACTTTTGGTAGGTATCTCAGCCGCATCCAGTTAATGATAGCAAAGCGGGCAGGTAGGTAGGTACACCCCTATGTGCCGGAACGTCTTCTTCCTGCCTTTACCTTCCAATTGCCCACTCAACAAGGTACATCGGTACGAAAATCGAAACTCGCCTAGAAAGAGGCAGAAGAGGCTCGTCGTGTCATCCACAATCAGGTCAGGTAGCACCATTCCGGTTCCGTGCTGTTCTTCTTCGGTGGGACCTGACGGCTGCCCGGCAGTCCAGACTTCAATGTTGGTCAGTCAATAGCACTCAATAATCTGAGGGTCTAAAGGGAGGAGATCCCTGCCTTGGCTTCACAACTACAGACATCAGGCAAGGTCAGGGAAGGCAGCTTGGGCAGATGCGCCGCAAAAAGAAACAAAAACCACATATCAAGCCTTCCCGGTGTGCAATAGCAGCGCAATGGAACAGCAGCGCAGCGACAAGTTCTCTCTCAACCTAGGCCTCGCAGCACTCTCCCGCGTCCCAAGCATGAAGGGAAAACATCCATCCATCCATCCGCCCTGCCCTGACTCCCTGAGCCCTGAACGATATGCACATCCGCATATGCAGCGACTGTCCCTTGGAGAGCACCGCCACCTGCATCACCGCCCAGTCTATCCAACTTCCTCTCGGCTTCTTCCAGGACATCGTGCATCCGGTGACAGCGGTCTACTCCAATCGTTTTCCAAGAGCTACCCACGCATCGTCAGTCAGATCTCACCATTGCGACAGTTCGACTACCTATCTCACACTGCACCAAACAATGAGATGCCCTGCGTCTACAACGACAACCAGCAGCCACCCAGAGATACTTGTGTGGCTCGGCTGTCGCAAGGGGACCAGGCCCATGGAGTCATTCGAACCCCCCCCCCCCCCTAAGCAGGCTCTGTGGCCCTTTAGTGAGCATTGCAGGGGACCATCAGCAAGGTTTTTCCGCACATCACCTCTCGACGGTGGACGCGCCTGCATATGTGCTCCATGCATTATGCTCCATCTGCTAAGGATACTCGCTCCAGTGACGGGAATGACTGAGCTAGCTTCTGTACATCAAGAGTGAGAATCACAGCGCTAATCTCATCTTGCGGAAACCTGCTAACTTCGTCGCGATGTTTCTGAAAATAGCACATGCAACGGCCAGAGTGATGTAACTCGCAGCTCGGAACCGAGCTGGTCTACAGACCCCTACCTCAACCAAAGCGATAGTAGCCACCAAGCAGACGAAACCCAGATACAAGCAACGGACGACTAGACCGTTTCTGTCTTACACCGCAACAACAGCTGCATTTTTCTTTCTCGACATCTTTCACGATCCGGCCCCCACAAACACAGCACATTACATAGGGACGCATCGGCCATGACTTCTGGCGCCCGGCGGAGGGCTTGCCTGTTGAAGGCAAAGCAAACGATTGGCGAAGGCGGCACCGTCATGCGGTCGAAGCACCCACCAGGAAGGACGACGACGGGCAGTCTAAGATGAAAGCTGCATATTCCCCCGTTGACGCTAGTCTCTTAGACCGCAAAGTACCGTGCCGAAGCAGCGGCCATCTGAATTTGCGCATGGCATCCTCGACCTCGTCGACCAATGATCGAGCCGTCTTGATAGAAGCCCTTCGAAAGGGCAGGACTAAGGTAGGCTTTGTTCTCTGCTTGGTAGGTCTCTGTTGGAGAATGGAGATTGGAGAATGCTTGCCTTTGACAAGTTTGATAGTGAGGGCCCCTCAGCGCCAGTGTCATCCATACCCCGGTCACTGATCCTAGCCCCCTCTTCCGGCGTCCCGCAATTCGTCAATTTGCTATGGGGTCGTCACTGAGGAGTGATGACGTTGATGGAGTAAGAGGGAGTTCCACGAGTTGCAAAGAGCAACGCCAACGACAGACTGAGAAAAACTTGTGGCTTGAAGTTTTGAACGGATGAGCGTAATTTCCCGTGGGAGGCTCACTACACTCGCGCTACTGGCTACTTAGCCCGTACAGCGTCTCCTGGTGAGGTTCAACCCCCACCGCAACTCTTCGTCGTTGAAGCACGTCTGCCCATCGCGGATCGGGGATGGGCAGGCTGCTGACCTGAAAAAGTATAGGGTTGTACACAATGCCATCCGATGATTTTCCTAAATCAAGAGAAGGTCGAAATGGGTTTTGCATCATCGCTATGCACTGGGTATTAGGAATTCATGGAAGAAACGGCATGCCACTAGGACGATTTCCCATCGACTGATGACGTTTTCTCCCGTCGTCCAGAATATGCGTACGATACGTACTATGTACATTTGCTTTTCCCAGAGAATTGAACAGGGCAGCTTTTTGGGTAGGGACCTAGGTACTTCGATGCCTTATCTTATCAATAACAGCGGACAATTACCTCCGCCTGACATCATCGAGGTACGAAATTCTTCTCTGCGTTCCGTCCAATCGTAGTTCGACCGGAACCTCGCCCGCGTCTATGCGATTCGCTGACGTCTTCGTGCTGCAGTCCAACAGCCAAGGTGCCTAAGTACCTTAATTGTTAGGTAAGACGTCGTCGGTCGGAGCGTCTGAGCATCTCGAAACCACCACGGCTAGGGCGGGCGTGATCGCGGAAACACAAGATGCCAGCGAGCAAAATCCCATGACCTGATCTGCGAGATCTGGAATACGGAATCTAGAATACGGTGAACGAAAACAGAATCCAGACTATGGGCACGTTTCCTAATCTCATCCACAGCCGCCACTCGCTACGGCCTACCCGCGATCATCGCCTCACAGCCCCCCGGGGAAAATATGCAGTTTCAAAGTCTAACGGTCCACGCAGTCGAAAGTAATTCAAGGGTCCTCTAATTTTTTTAGTGTTTTGATGCCCTGATGCCCAAGAGAAAATGTTACCCTCCAAAAAGATCTGCCTCTTGAGAGGACACACCCAGAAGAGCCAACGCTGGATGCCGCGCAAACCGGACCAATCCTGTCGCGCAGTCGACCGGAGCTCTCGCCGATGGTCGTCGAAAGTGGCAAATGCTGTCAAAACAGAGTATCCCATGGTAAACTGTAGTTCAGCTCGCCAGGGAAGGCCCTGCAGAGTCAAGGAGAAGCGTAAATTCAATGGCAAGCGGCCTCCGAGATGTTGCAATTGCCGACCGTATCTCCTATCAATTCCGCGTCTTTTGATTCAGTCTACGAACATTTGTAATCGTCTTGTTGAGGTTGTTGACTTTGTCGATATCTGGACCGGGGAGAAGCAGAGCGAAGAGGATGAACCCTCTGTCGTCATCAGCCACATGGTTTCGCCACCTGCACTCTGCTCATCCGTCGTGCCACAAAGCAACCACAAGCACCGTAGAGATTATCCTCGATTCTCCACATCTGTCATCTGTTTCACTTTGATGTCTTGTCCAGTCTTGTCCAGTGTGACTCTTCTTTCCCCCACGCCGCTTGTCGATCACCTCCTTTGGTGCAAGTGTGTGTAAGCTCCTGGGCTCTGCTGACAGCTTCCGATAATCTCGATGTCGAACAAGACCGTAATGTTGCCCATCTCGGGCGCATGATGTGATGCTGATTGATATCATGCATCTAATTTTTGTGCATATCACTTGTTCATCAAATCTTTCGAGGTACGTAGCCGAAAGTCTGGCGATTGATGTGATGCAAGTTGTAGACGTATTTCTTGTTCATCCTCCGAATAGCATGTCTATTACGTCAAGGTCGCAAGCTAGCACAAGATGAGACATCGAAACATCAACCACAAGCATGGCATTACTTTGGTTGCTTTTTGGTTGGTTTTTTTTTTTTTGGTTTGGATTGAGAGGGAACTTTCAGTGCTGACGGCATTGAAGCCTGGACGATGGGTTAGTCATACCGTCTGTAGATTATTAACCGGGAGTATTGAAGCATCGTGAATTAAGTGATATAATTTTGAAGATTGCAGATGGTGTTCACAACCAACCGGACCAACTACGGCAACCGATGTTGTTTCCCTCATGTCGAATAGCCCAGTGCACAAATCCCCGGACTGAGTACACTTGTAATCTATGAGCCATCTTTCGTGATGTGGGAATAACTGGGTGATAATAATTACCTTCTGCGTAGATGAGCTATTCATTAAGGTGTTGAATACTTGAAATAGTCATTGCATTCGACATTGAAGATTCCCATCACTATTCGCACACCCGTCATATTTCTCGCGCTCTACGGGTCTCGATATATTTCGGCCTCTGGTTATATCGATGTACGTCTAAAAGCCCTGAAGAAGAGATCCTGGATAGGCTACGCTCACCAGCGGAAGGAGAAGCTGAATATGAACATAAGGCATCTCGGGCAAGCAGTCAGCCCGATATACCCACGTGGTCGGCGCTGTAGAAGGAAGGAACGGCATTTCACCCAAAGGCTACCTTACGAGGAGCAATTGATTACGATCTTGGGCTGAGAGTAGTAAAATTAGATGGATGTCTTCATTAATTCATTCGGAGATTGGTATTGACCATCTACCGCGTTGTCTATGATTCCAGCATACCAGCCAAATACAGTCTACGATATCCATCACGAGAAGCTTCCCCATCTACCTTCTCAACCGCCGGCATCGAATTCTAGATGACGGGTCGGACCGCTGCCACCAGACAGGAGAAGTGATATCGCGTGGTCATGATAATTAAGAGGAATGTCCTTAGACTTGCCCGCATCCAGAGATTGTTGGAAAGGCTGCCTCATACTGCCTATCTCATGTCAATATTCTTTACGTTTACCTGCGTAAAGGGGCAAGCGATACAAAGCAGGTGCCCAAGGCGGGGATCTAAGGCAGGGATCTAAGGCAGGGATCTAGAGCAGGAGATCTAGAGCTGGCCTTCAGGAACGGGAAGAAATCACACAGAAGAAAGAGACGCTGGTTGATGGAAATTGGCCACTAGCCATCGTTTTCATGAATATGTATGTAAAGGAAGGAAGTCATCGTAATCTCACAAGGGTTTTCATCACCTAGATATTCAAGTTAGTATATCGAGGCCGCGACGATGCCAAGTGGGCAGTACTGACCTCCTTATGGGAATGGTGAAGCTCTTGCCGCAGCTCAATCTGGCTCGTGCCCGATCTTCGTTTCCTTCCTTCCTTCCGTCCAGAATGGGATTCTTAACGAGACGGGTTAGGCTTCTTCATGAGGACAAAGTCCTCCTCGACAACTTTGTCGTCCTTGGCCGGCGAGTCCTCGTAATAGGGGTCCCAGCAGTCGTCATACTCATCATCGTCCGCGGTCTCGAGGGAGCTCGCGTGCTGAGGGCGAGGCTTGATGACGCGACGAGGCTTCTCGTGCTGCTGCTGCTGTGCGGTGGAAGAGAGGGCAACTTTGCCCGCAGGGCCAGCAGACTTGCTGTCCTCGTTCTTGGGATCGGCCATCTGTAGAGTCTTCTCCTCTTTCTGCTTCTTCTGATCGGAGGTCTGGTTGCTCTTCATATTGGGCTTGCTGTTAGTTTTGTTGTGGTGTGGTGTATAGTAGGTGTCTTGATTGATTTTGTATAGCAAGGTGAAGGATTTTGAGAAGAGGTTTTGTTTCTTCGATGGTCCTCGACGAGACGAGAAGGTGAGGACTCTCAAGGCTGCCCGATCAACCGCATTATCGTGGGCCTCAGGACGTCTTTTGGGCCCGTTATAAGGGTTTTGTGTGAAATGCGACATCTTTAGTGAACCCTCGGCGCAAATAGAGACATACTGGATCGGGAGAACAAAAGCAACCGGCCTGCTGCCAGTGCTCTCTTCATCGTTCGGAAGAGCGAGTCCCACGGCAATATGTCTAGGTGTTATCCGTGATGTACTCAATGATTTTGGACAATGACTTTGAACGTCACCAGTCAACCTGAAGCTGCTGGTCTCGCTCATGAGGAACGAAAGTTATGAGTGAAAGGCCGAGAAATAGCTAGTTCATTGCTGCAAAACACTCATCTGCCTGCTTCAAAGGATGCTGAGACGGGCCCTGAGCTCAACAGCTGGAAAAAGGAGCAAGGAACTGAGGGCATCAGCACATCTATCTACCAAGTGATCGCCTTCCTAAGTACCTGCAAGTGCAGGGCTTTGACGACGGGAGATCGCAGAACCTGCCAAGAGGCATGTTCGATACTCAAAGGACCATCACAGAATAATCGAGAAGACTGTAGGTAGCATCAAACGTTTAAGCTGGCCGAAATACCGACGAGATACCGCGCATGGTTGGAAGCAACGGGCAATGTGGAATATGTCTTGGCGATCTGATAACAAAGTCATCCAAAGTGTAGCAGCCAAGTCGTTTCTGCATAGCCTCATGTTCTGTGTTTGTATTGAACCCAACTTGGCGCGGTGAAAGTCTGATCTCCCGGCTCAAGATATCTTTTCTCGTCATACATTTGACACGACCGCACAATGGACTGAGAGCAGTAGCCTGAATATGGTAGCTGTGGTCGAGAAGCAGAAGGCATTTACCTTGATGGAGCATCTGTGCGTACGTTTAGTAAAGCTCAAAGCTACCGTTTCCATCATGGGCAAAGTTGAGGAGAAACGGCGGGGTGATGGGGAATGCAACAGCCTCACTTCGGATGTGCATGCAAAAGGGCGAAGTAGGAGGGCAAACGCAGCCGAAAGTTCCCTCCCTGAAGTCGCTGCGGACCGCGGCCACGAAGCTTAAGTTGCTGGCAAGACCCTTGAATAGTTGGGCTCCGAGGCAGCTTGGCGGCGGTATCGGGGCTAAATCTTGACCGCACAGCCCGGGGTGCGGGAACTATCAGCGCAGAGATGAGATGGCGAAGCAAGCGTTCGTTGATGGTGTCTCGGCAACAGTGTGACTGAGGAGGTATTCTCTTACATCCCATATCTGGGAAAGAAACAGGCAAGATATTTGTGTGTTGGAAAAAAACTGGGTTCCGCCGTGTGCTGGATGGGAGGCTAACAGAGGTGAAGTTCCCGAAACGAACGTGTGCTTCTCAATCGCTGCAACCTGACGTACAGCATGCGTACCTGCGGAACGCGGGAGGCGATCTGATGTTTCTGTGGGTGCGGGTGCGGGTGTCTCTCGGAGGAAGATCGTCAGGTGTGGCATCCCATGCCGAATGGATACTCTCTGGTGTATCCGTACTCCGTGTACGGATACTCTGTATGGAGTAGGTATAGACTCATAGAGGACCATTCAAACAACGTGTTGGTAGGTATCCGTGCTCGGTGGGTGTACTGCCGTAAATGTCGTGAATGTCTGGCGATGCAAGGTCGTGTGCCGATGTGCAACATTATCAGACAACGGATGAATCAAGAAAGATGGGGGGCGGAAAACCGGAAACGGCCAACGGCAGGGGATAGACTCCTGGAGCTAAGCAAGGGACGGGCGAGAGAAACGGTGGTGAATGGATGGATTGAATGTCGGCTTGCGTCGCAGTCGGAGGTGTCGCAGCAGCTATCGGTAAGGAAGAAGGCCAAAGGCGAGGGGCCACGTCGGGTCCGTCATGTCGACGGGAGCTGGCGACGTCAGGGCAATTTCGATTTCGATTCGACGCCATTGCCAAGGCGCCGTGTAATACACTGCGCCTGTTGTGCCAAGAGCCAGTCGGTCAGTTGGTTGTTCTGTGAGGCGCTTGCTTCTGGGTGCATATTGATGATGTGCTTCCTGTTGGACCTGTTTGGTGTTCTTTTTGCCACCAGGACATACAACGCAGCGGCTGCCTCCCTCGAATATCTCTTGTGGGCTCGCATGGTCTGTAAGAAATGGAAGAAGTTAAGTTGATGAACAACTTGATACATACCTACAAGTATGTAGAAGATGGCAGTGCACAGATGGAAGGGAGGGAGATGGGAGCCTACCACATTAAGCGTACTGCTAAAACGGAGCAAGAATAGCCGGGGTGCCTTGCATGCAGAGTTTTGCGGGTTGCAAGACCCAGCAGGAAGCAACAGGGTGGTGGCAGCTCAGTTTCGGCATGAGTTGCTCAGAGGCACAGAATGGAGACTTGCTCCTGCTGCTGTTGCTGCTGAAGCTGGGAGCCCGGCGTCATCGTGGGCTCATTCGCGCTCCTGATTGGGCGCCAAGTGTTTCTTAGCGGGAGGTGTCCGTCACCTTAGTGCCTTCCACTACGCAGTGGGTGGGTGGCTGCCAGTGTGCCAGGTTGCGGCTTGTCGCTGAGTGTGTTGCACATCCCCACTGGGGGGAAGGTGTCAAGGTTGCGTCGCTGCACCATCTGCGTAACTGATACGGTCCAGTCTGAGGTGGCCTGGGAGTCTGGACCTTACCTTACTGCGTAAAGCTGGACAAGAACAGGCAGTAAAAGTATCCGTAGCAGGCAGAAACGGTAAAAACAGAGGTGACGGAATCTGGGGCTGTTCCCAAACAGTGAGCTGTCGCGCTGAAGTGGCACACTGCGAGCCGCCCTCATCCCTGGCGACCTCAGCCTGGGCAGCCCAGCCCAGCCCAGTTGGTACGCCGCCATCGCCATTTTTTTGCGCCGTGATTAGCTCGCCTCGACTACGTATTTTTCTTTCCTTTATCAATCTACCCACTCGGACCAACCTCATATCATCGTGCCTTCCCTTCTGTGGCTGAGAACTCTCGGTCCTTCTACCCATCACCTTTACCTGTATTCTGCCTTTCCCTTCTTCCATCTTTTCCCCCTCCCACACCTTGTCCATCAACTTGATACCTGCACGTGCTTCCTTTCCTCAACGATTCTCTACCAAACGACGAGCAGCGACACCAATACACTAATACTACCTACTTTCGCACTTTCCTCATGTCTCTTGTCGCCAGAGGATGAGAGCTTGGTCGCAAACTTCTGGAAAAGGCCGAACTCTACTGTGGAGGCCCGACACATACCACCGATAATCCCGACATCCAACCAAAAACCCGATCACCGACTTCAACACCGTACCTTACTCTTTCAGTTGCGATCCGTCCCATCGCCGGCTATCCGAAACATTCACATCGCGCTGCTTGGGCCCGATTACAAGGTCAACGCGCCGCGCCAAGCCTCTTGAGAACCTTCCATCAGCTTTGGCCGCTCAGGACCTCCGTCCTGAAGCCCTTTCTATCTCCGCCGTAACCTTCCTTCAACCTCGACATCCGCAGTCTCCGTCTCTGCGCTCTCTTTTAATATCCACGTCCCAGAATGGACCAACAATACTTGACGTCGCCGACGTCGTTTCGACTGGCAGACATGGCTCAAAACGTATACGAAATGCCCCTCATGGCCATGAAGAAGCCTCACGATTCACACCCCTCCATGGGTAACTTGGTTCTTCTCGTCTTCGAGGCTGTCCTCGAGGTTGTGTGCGTGAGCTTGCCGGGCTACATCATTGCCCGTCTTGGCCACTTTGATGCTGAAAAGCAAAAGTTCTTGGCCAATCTCAATGTCATGCTATTCACGCCTTGCCTTAGTATGTCTACAATTCCACCTCGCCTGCACGATAGTGTCCAAGTAGCCTTCCTAACAGTGTTCACAAGTCTTTACCAAGTTGGCTTCGCAACTCAATGCCGACAAGCTCCTCGATCTCGCCGTAATCCCCATCATCTTCATCATTCAGACTCTTGTCTCCTGGCTCGTCGCTACCGGCGTCGCCCGCGGCTTTGGCTTCAACCGCCGCGCTACTAACTTTGTCACGGCCATGGGAGTCTTTGGAAACTCAAACTCCCTGCCCATCTCTATGATCTTGTCCCTGTCGCAAACTATCAAGGGGCTACACTGGGACAAGATCCCCGGGGACAACGATGACGAGGTTGGTGCCCGTGGTATTCTATACCTCTTGATCTTCCAGCAGCTCGGTCAGTTGGTGCGCTGGAGCTGGGGCTACCACGTGCTGCTTGCTCCCAAGGACAAGTACCCCGAGTACCAGGACGAGCGCGTCGAGGAGGGACAATACCCGGGAGATCGCGAGACCGCTCCCCTATTGACCGAGTACGATGACGGCACCGCTACTTCCCGTAGTCACTCGAGTGATGACCTATCCAACTATGAGCCGGCCGGTCGCACCCCTGTTGCTAGCAGATCCAGAGCCTCCCCCGCCGATACCGAAGACGAGGACGACGACTACCTTCCCAAGAAGCCGATGAAGACCAACGGTCTCGCACCCCTCAATGGTAACCATCCCGTTTTCGACGGAAGTGGCGATGAGATATCGTCCTTTCCCCGCATTCGTAACACGGATGAACCCGAAATCCCCGAGGGAGTTAAAGGCTACCCTAGCCGCATTAAGAACGCCTTCAACAACGCCGTCACCTCTGCTAAGGAATCGACATCAAACTTCTTTGCGAGAGTCTACAACAGTTTGCCGACCCCCTTCAAGACGATTCTCTCGGCCCTGAGCCGCTTCGCCGGCAAGTTTTACAACTTTTTGTGGGAGTTCATGAACCCGCCTCTGTGGGCCATGCTTAGCGCCGTCGTTGTTGCCTCAGTCCCGGCTCTGCAGAAGATCTTTTTCGAAGAGGGATCCTTCATCAAGAACAGTTTCACGGATGCTGTTCAGTCCAGTGGTGGCGTCGCTGTGCCCTTGATCCTGGTTGTTCTTGGTGCCAACCTCGCTCGCAACACGCAAAAGAGCGAGAAGATGCGGGATCCTGAGGAGGACCAGATCGGAACCAAGCTCCTTGTCGCATCCTTGGTGTGCCGCATGCTCCTGCCGACTTTGATCATGACCCCTATTCTGGCCGTCTTCGCCAAGTACGTGCCAGTCAGCATTCTGGATGACCCCATCTTTGTCATCGTCTGCTTCTTGTTGACCGGCGCCCCGAGTGCTCTCCAACTGGCTCAGATTTGCCAAATCAACGAGGTTTACGAAAGTGTCATGTCGAGAATCCTCTTCCAGAGCTATGTTATCTGGTATGTAGCCAAATGTGTCTGGATTTCTTCCTCTGCATATATTAACAAGTGTCGTAGGATTCTTCCATCAACCTTGGTGCTCGTCATGTGCGCTTTGGAGGTCGTGGAGTGGGCTGCATAGGCTCCCTGGTGATTTCTTTTGTTCTGGAGGGCACAAGGTAATAGGCAATATAATGGTGCCGTTGATTTCAACAGAAATGGTTGAGGCGTTCAGGTATCCTCAAGACACGACGTGGCTCGGGGCAAAAGCAAAACATGAATTGGCCCTTTGCCATGTATTATCACGACACAAGCGGATTGGGAGGCAGTGGACTGCTGTACACTCTGAGTCTGAGATATCAGGTCCTTGAGGGGACTTGTTTGCGTCATCGACGCTTAGCAATGTTACAGCGAGTGTACATAGTAATAATAGGAATCTGTACATTATCATGGAACTTCCTCCTGATTATCTGCCTCCACACTATGACCTGGACATGATGTTCGATACGGATTGATTTCAATACAAATCACTCGCTTTCATAAGTCTCATCCTCGTTTCGGACACTCAATACCGCGTAAGAATCATAGCGGCAGACACAGATTAATACCTCGAGGAGGCCTTAAAAAGAGCCAAATCAGAGAATATGACTTAAATGTTAAAGAATAAGGCAAGGCGAAGGCATATTGCGGTTCGGCCGATCTAGAGCCACGCCGGCACCACAATCTCAAATAGAGTAAGGTATGTTGAACCGATGTTGTCTACCTTCATCTTCCGCATCTAGATGCCTTTATAAGTAAAATGACTGAACCGCAGTTGCCCGTTGACCGAACCCCACCGAGGCGCGTGCCTGCCACCTCGGTATGGATCCACATATATCACGTGATCACACGTCAGTCCTGGCACGACAGGAAAGAGGGTCGCGGTTTGCGACGCCTTGGTCAATTTCGCCAACCTGTCAACCAAGCTTTTGTCCCAAAACAAGCAACCATGGCGTCCCGAACAAGATCGCTCTCTCGCGACCGCTACCGCGACCATTCTCGGTCATTGACACCGCTGTCAGACCGGTCTCGCTCCCCAGTCCGTCGTCATACGTACGATTCGCGATCTCCGTCGCGTTCCCGATCTCCCACGCCGCGACGAAATGGCAGGCAGAGAAGCGGAAGCCGCAGCCGGAGCCGTGGAAGAAGCGCTAGTCCTGCTATCAGAAGCACCAAGGTAAATTGATCTTCTCGCTCTATGAATCACTCGCGCTGTCATTTTCCAAGCTGCTGACTCTGCATTGAATTAGATTGTTGTCGAGCGATTGACCAAGAATATCAATGAAGCCCATTTGGAGGAGATCTTTGGCCAATTTGGGCACATCAAGGATCTTGACCTGCCCATTAATAGAACTCGTCAGTATCTGTCCTCACAGGGTCGACTTGAACGGCCTCCAAATGGATCCCTGCTACATGAGGCTGACATTCCTTCTCCTCCAGACGGCACTAACCGCGGCACTGCTTACATCCTATACGATACCGAGGCCGATGCCGAGGATGCTATTGCCCACATGCATGAGGCACAGCTTGATGGCGCGGTAATCAACGTTTCAATCGTCCTTCCCCGGCGCAAGATGTCCCCAGCACCTCCAGCTGCTCGACGTGGCGGAGGCTCCGATGCTAGAGGCGGCCGAGGGGGAAGAGCTCAGGGCGGATTCCACGGTGGTGGAGGAGGCGGACCCGGTCCTTTCGGCCAGAACGGTCCCCGACGGGGTGCATCACCACCTCAGGGTCGCTTTGGCCCCAGATCAGACACCTACCGGCCTCGATCGCTTTCGCGTTCCCCAAGCCGGTCTCCCGTCGCTGCTCCTCCGTCCAGAGGCGGTGGTGGAAGTAGATACCGAAGCCGTTCAAGATCATACTCTCGGTCTCCATCACCACCCCCGAGACGTGGAGGAGGTGCACGCGGTAACGACCGCAACCGCCGAAGAAGGAGCCCGAGTCGAGACAGCTACGATAGCTACGATAGCCGTCGATCCCGGTCCCCGAGCCGTAGTCGTGATCGTGGCGGTCGCGGCGGCGGCGGCGGCGGCGGTGGCCGTGGGTACAGATGAGTCAAATTTGGAGCGCCACTGGGCGAAATGGGTTTGGTTTGTGATTTCTCTTTCAGGCGTTATGAGGAACGAGGAAAAGTCGGCTGGGATACCCTAAGGCGGGCGGCGGGCGTGGGCATTTCAGTCAACCCGTAAGACCTGATTATGCCTGCACGTATTCTCAGCTAATAATGCGTAGACAAATGCTTAGATTGCTGGATCTTCACACATGTTTCACGCCCTACCTCGACTGGTGACTCGATGCCACGAATCTGCCTTGCACGCGGAATCCACTGTGTATTTTGACATTCTCGGCTCGCAGAGCTAAACCACACCTGATCACTAATCAAAAAAAGCCTGCGATTGTCAAGTGACAACCTCGCGCGTGGATTAAGCGTTGCGTGTAGGCTTACGCCGGAGCTTCGTATATTGCAAACTGGCAACATGATTTATTTATTTCGGTTGGTCTGAGCAGGCTGATTGGATGGTATTATGGCGAATAGGAGGGCGTAGTTCGAAGATCGGTCAGTCCTATTTCGGTGCTTTTTGCCTTTGCCGCAATCCTTCAGCCGATAGAGCCAACCCGATGAGCGCAATGCTGTGGAGTCTTGCCGGCCGTTCCCGCGATACATCACGGTTCTCAAAGGTTCCTGCGCTTTCGACGAAGTTCCCGGTCATCTCAAAGAGTCACCAAGTCTAAGCAAGGGCGAAACCTGTCCGAGTTCTGCTTCGGCGGTCGCGACTGAGTGTACTCTCGGGCGGAGAAAGTGGATGCGGTTCGGGCTCGATTTGGTATCATGTGAGCTTACACAACCTCACAGAACACGCCTATCTTGGTCTCCGCCCGACTGACATTTCATGAGATGCAGATCAACCGATGTTGCCTACGTCCATGACGCCTTTCACAGCGATTCGATGTTGAGTCAGCTTCCATACATGTTTATTTTTGACTCCCACAGAGCGAATCGACATCGGGGCAATAGGCAGCGTTTGGCCACTTCGACTCTTTCTGACCAAGCCGTGCGGTTGCTTACGCCGAAGTGGAGGAACTGACGGCACGACACCGAATGCTATTATTTCGGATATCACCTTGTGGACTATCTGGAAAGAATATGCACAGTACCTTGGGGCCATCACAAGTGTACGACGGTTGACAGAGATTCTTCATCTTTCGGGTTACACAAACTCCATGTGCTTGGTTTCGGGCACGCTGACAACATATCTGGACACGCACCCTCATTTGGCACTGAAGAGACCCACGCAACATGCAAGTCGTCATGGTAGCTGTCAGAGCCAATCGTAGGCTGTTCAAGCTGACCCCGATACTGGGATGAGGGGCAGTGGCCCCTGAGAACTCGTCGTTCACGCAGGCATCACACCAATAACTCCGCACCCCCCGCCAGCCTGATGCTTCACAACCACCTGGCCGGTTCACCCAAACGAAACACCGGCGGCGGCGGCAGCAACATCAGAACCGGCAGCCAGGTACAAGGTGATTATGTCTCGGCTCTAGGGTAGCCCTGCTCTATTACCTACTGTTGCTCTATCACCCCATCAAAGGGCTGCAACAATTCTGCAGCAGGGGGTTTAAGGCCGGGGCGGCCGACAGTAACACCCTACTCGCCATGGCTCACCCGCGATTTCGACAAGTAAAGTCTCTTTCTGACTCAAGAAACTTGCTTTCAGTCGTCTTACGGCATGTTCAATATGCCGCAGTCCACACTTGCGTGGCAGCAAGCCAAGCATTGGAAGCGGCGCAGAGGGGAGTTCCCTCGTTGTGAGTTTGGTGACTGTCTCCTACCCCAGTCAAATCCCCCACATCGCTCACTTAGGAGAAAGCTAAGCTGAGCTAAACAGACCAAAGAGGTCAAACGAACGCATCTTGACCTAGTCGACTGCCTTATAACACTGGGTCTCATGATCCACCAGGCTGATCGAGACTGAAACGCCGTAAATGCAAGAGATCGTTCTCGGCCACGATCCAGCACTCCATAGAGTTTGTACAACGTCGTCGTTCAACGGTTGACAAAGCCTCAGCATCCTTCAGCCCTATGGACTTACACCCTCGCCCTGCTCCAGCCTGCTGGGTGCAAAGCATGGAACAACGTGGGATGTGGGTGTGGCCAAATCCGCCCCGTCGGCTCTGCGCTAGACCGGAAAAACGTACGCACTGCGTCCTTCGCGTCAACTGCTTGCTTACGTCCTGTACATCTTGGGCCTCTCGTCTACCCCCCGGGTGCTCATTTTGTCCCAGTATCAGCGTGGCCATGTCTCATTTCGCCTACCCTCCACACCCTATCTTGGAATATCAAATTCTTTGGATGTAGATTGGACAAAATCCGCGCGAGCCACACCACACCCGGCTGAGTGGCCCCGCGTTCATCGTCTTTCTATCCCCAAGCCTCCCAGATGGGGGCTGTTTCTTAGCCTCTCAGCGTGGCCCAAGGCCTTTTGTTCTGCTCAACTTACGTGTTCTGACTTGTTCGCTCGGCCGGCCCCGACATACCTGCAGTCCGGAACCAAGAACCGGAGGACGTCGTCGTTGCTCACATGACGGACCACCTCGGCGGGACTCTTACCACCCCCCCTCAGTCGGCGAGTGACGACCAGGCAGCAAGTCCAGAAATACTCTTTGGTACTGCTGGGCATTGTACCGGGCGACTGACAGTTCGTTGAACAACAGGTCTCCGACGCATTCATGCCATCGGCCGGCCGTTTGACGATTTGTTGCCTGGCTCGACTGATTACACAGCTGCTTCCAACGAGGCATAATCCCACGTTCGCCGTTGGCATCTCACGCTGTTGACTGTCACACACTTTACCCGACCCCTGCCGCACTCATCTTGGAGTAGGATGTCCATCCACCCCTTCACAGCCATGTTTGCCTATTCCTTGCCCGCGGGGGCGCCCTTCCTACCCACTCTCTTGGGAGCCTTATGCCGAATCTGGTTGGTCGTTCCCGGTTTCTGGGAGCCTGACCGGTAGGCTGTATGTGCTTCGACTTGCCTTGCCAGAAGCGGCTTGAGATCCTTACGGGAAGGGAGTACAAAGTTGATGTATCCTTTCGCAATACCCCCTTCCATCCCTTGTCACACGCGATATTTAGCAGATGAGCTCTGGTTGTCGTGTCACACAAGGCAGTAATCTTCGCGCTAAGCGCCAGGTCAGTTGCCGTTTGGATGTCTTTGAGGACATGGTGTCGGAGGTATAGACATGTTCAATGGACTAGCTGGGCAATGTTCAACGTTGTGGAGGGTCCTTGTCTGTGTATATGTTTTGGTGTATAGGCAGAGCCTCATGGAGGGTTCATGAAGACGTATATAGGAGGCGGCTGGCATCTGGTCTGGATGTCTCAGATGGCAGAACTCTATCACCACAACCCTCAACCACTCCTAGCAAGACTCCCAGAAAACACTGATCAGTCACTTCATCATTCACTCGACACACCGTCTTTGATACCTCTTATTCACCAACTTGATCATAATTGGCCCCCAAATCCTGAACAACTCCAACAAGGCCACACTATAAAATTACTCGTCTAGAGAGGCACACATTGCAACAATGTTGTCCCCGATATACTCAAACATCTTTGACAAGATCAACGTACCAACACACATTTCTGACGAAGACTTTGAAGAGATCCACGTACCAACAAACATTCCATACGAGGGCTTGGGCATCTACCCAATTACCTTTCCCGATCCCCCTCCTACACCACCCGGCGGCGGTCCCCGTGGACCTACCCCTTGGCCAAACGTGCCTACGCCCCCAAACAGTCCCTAAACTGGGAGACTAGTACGGCCACGACAATTAGCTTAAGACTCTCTGGTCTACACCGATACGTCCAAGATGTTGTTCGTGAATGCACCCGTTGGGGAGGAGAAGAGCGGAAAGAAGACGGCGACGGCTACTTCCGGTCAGAAGAAGGGCGGCGAATTCTCCTCGGCTGTCAATGGAGACTCGAAGACTACCGCGGGAACCTTTGAACTGCCTGGGTGCTCCGTTCAGGATCCGGCTACCAAATGCGGGTCTTCAGCACTGCAGCCGCCGGGGTCTCAGGATCCTGCTAAGCCGTCGTCTTGATGGCTGCTTATACCTCTGTATCTTGGCGACTCTTTCTTCGGCTCAACTCGGATCTTCATTCCTAGTTTCTACAATTCTCATCATGTCCTTTGTTCCCTTTCTTTTGTCCCCGTTTCACGCCCCCGGCATGAAAACATCCACACGGGGACCAGTACACTCGCAAAGCATACACTAGACTTGCATTCTCTGCGAAGAGAAAACGCATCATCCGCATATCATTAAGCAGTCGTTCAACGATCTTTTTTTTCTCTATTCGGTAGCAGGCATTTACGGTATTGGGTAGCATTCGCTTTTTAAGTAATAGAGAAACGGACGTCCATGTAGTCAATACACTTATCAACATGGAGCTCAAACAATCTCTCCATCCTGCTTTGTGATATGTTCTAAGTAATCCGAGCTGAAGGATGTCCTTATCCTATGGGAATCTGGGGGCCGTTAGCCCTCTATTGGGTTGTGTCTCTTGAGATTTGCTCACTGGTTGCTCAAATTGACCTAAGGTATGTGGATAGAGAGAGAGTTGGCATGGCTATGGTGAACAACTACAGTGAGTTTATAGGGGAGGCTCGTGTCACTACTAGACGATCAGTATTCAGCCCAAGCCATATTTGAGGGCTAAAGAGAGATGACCTCACGACTCAATGATTGAATACCATCTACAATATCAAGGAGTGCTGATTGGGGCCACTGGCTTCGTGGCTTTGATGTTGTATCAGGATTCACAATGCAATTGAGGTGAGATGTATTGCAGTCCAGGCCTGAGTAATATTGAAGCACTGGGTAGGCCCTGTGAGTTTCAAAATATTGTTTCGCTTTCGCGGGTCTCGAGGGCAGGTAAATCGACTCCGTACGGCTGTCAAGACTCGGGAGAATTCACATCATTTTGTTTCATTCTCAATACGATTCGGTCAAAAGTCAAATACAACGCGCTTCTCTAATACACATTCTGGTTTCTCGGTAATTATCCGGTAGCAGGTCAACATGACTTATCCCATTTTCATCTCGCAGGCCCCAGGAAAACAGCATCATGGTCATTATGATGGTTGGGAGATCTCCATGACATCCGCGATACTTCTGCCGAGATATCGTTCTAGACGAGGAGAATGCTATTTCAATATCCTCGTGCTACTGTTCTACTTTTTGCCGCTCACAAGTCATCGAAGGCTGAATATCGATCAAGTTACAACACGGCGCCGCGCTGAACATACTTGCATAGCTAGTCTTCCTCAAGTCTAATCTACAATGTTCAACAAGGTCAATCTAACACTGGTTATGTTGCATTCGTCTTCAACGTTTTGCTTGAATGCTTAACAGGTACGCTGGGGCTCGTTTCACAGTCCTCCTACTTAATAATCTCATTCAACAAGTCAATGAACCTGAACATTCCAAGACCATTGCCTAAGGCGGACCGCCTATGGCGTTCCATGGATATGAGGAACACCGCTCGAGATTCATCGCTACATTTCACTTCATGATCAAGTTTGACAAGGCTGCCGTGACGCGGTGATGATGGAGCCCCATTGTCGTTCACTTTTCTTCACATCATATCAGTGACTATAGAGCACACTTCTCTCACAAATAGGTTGTTAAATGGGATCTCAAGGGAGAAGTAAGCAGATCCGGCGAACTCTTCATCGCTGTAGAGCTTTTATAGAGTGATCACGTAGAGTCGTAGCATATGTGAATCTAATAGATTCTTCATATCCCATGGTTCTTGGTGTATGCTGGTGATGCGAGTAGCTCCAGGTACGTTGAACTGAAACTTCTCGAGAGCAGACATATGAAGCCTAGAGAGTTGTGTCATGCCACCCAAGATGGGGTCTATATATCAAATGT
Organism: Colletotrichum tamarilloi; assembly: GCF_030869305.1. Classification (NCBI taxonomy): domain Eukaryota; kingdom Fungi; phylum Ascomycota; class Sordariomycetes; order Glomerellales; family Glomerellaceae; genus Colletotrichum; species Colletotrichum tamarilloi. Next base: position 141,044 of record NW_026849448.1, read on the forward strand.
TTAACCTGCCCATTTTCACATTTATCAACGAGACAACTCGGAGGCGACGAGGCCGGAGAGCCGGCAAATGTGGGTCGGGTCCGGAAGCAGAACCGGCGGAGGATGGCTGCTCGCCGTCCCCGAAGCACCATAGAGATCGGTCAACGTTGGGATCACTGAATCCTTTCCTCAACCTATCAAAGAAGTCACATATCATTGAGGAACGAAGTCCCATTTAAAGCTAATGGTGAAGGCCAACCTCTCATTGAACCACTATTGGTCCAGCTGCCTCAAATTGATAGTGTCTGTTACTTGATTGATGTTGCTCCACCCTGCCCTTGATCATCGTCTGTTGTCGCCGACTCATGGAATCCCCATTGCAAAGCAAGCAATCACCAAATGAATGTCCGACCACGTGAAAACTATCGCAGTCTCAGGCAACTCATCGCTTCCGGCAGGGAGAGTGCTGATCAAGACAGAGACTCGAGAGCACGGGCGCCGCGGGAACACGCCATCAATGATCCCTGTAAAGAAATGCTGGGCAGGGCGCAACAGGGCAAGGGGGGGGAGGGGGCCTGGCATTCAACTTGCATCTCGTGTTCCCGTGGCAGACCGTAGATGCGATACTCCCGACTGGGATTCGCGAGGTGCTTCTGCAGCGGCCGCCTGTTGCCGAACCTCCAATTTCAGTGGTCGTCGCGATCCACGCTATCCTGCACTGCAGCTCGTGTTGAGGAGGGGGAGGGGGGAAAGAGGACGCAAAAGGTGCAACCTTGGCCAAGGCAAACTGGCTTTCTGATCCCATTACCGGATGCGCTACCTTGTCGTACGCGCAGTGTCTCGAATTTGGCCAGGAAGGTGAGGAAGCTCGTATCACAGTTTTTGATAAGGCGCTAGAGATTTCTTGGTCAAATTGGCAGATCAGCGGGAATCACTCCCAGTTTCTATGGAGCGCTCGCGAGTTGCTGCACGTCCGCATTTCGTTGAGAAGGGCAGGCGGTGCTACAGGCGAGCGAAGACCACATCCCAAGTCAAACTCTATTCAACTTAACCTTGTATTTCAGATCCAGCTGAGACACATGGTGAGACCCGCAAAGTGATGTGTTTCTCAGTAAACTGCACAGCTTGCGAGCCGGACTCAAAGCACAGCGTTGTCCAGTCCACCACGCGACAGCTTCAGCCCCCCAAAAAGCGTCCTCGAATGACAATGTCACCGCAAGAAGCAACCGCTGTTTTACCTTATCAAGAGGGCGCATTGGGGTGGCTGGTGAGCTGGACCGGGAACGTGGGCAAATGCCACCCTCTCTGTCTGCCAATCCTTTCTTATTTTCTCTTGGCCGTGTCACTTTCACATGCAGCCCTGCATGGGAGACGTGTGGACGTGTAACATGGGGTTTCTCCCTCGCCCTTGGGCGGTTGGTTGGCTGGCAATCTAGCACTGCTGGGCCTCCTATGCTCCATGTTGCCGGTTTCCGCTCGCTATCTCTCGAGCCTCAAGCGCGATGTTGTTATTTGCCGGGGGCCTTGTCGACTAGGAGTCTGTAGAGGACTGTCGGCAGATCAATTGCGAACGTGTAACGGTCACTGGTAAGTAAGTAAGCAAATCTTGTTTGGCCTCTTTCTCGGACAACATAGCCATCTCTGGCATGCCTATTTCCGAATATCCCAGCAAAATTCGTCTTATGTTGAACGATGCTGACATTGACATGCCCAAATCGAGTGTCGACACAAATCAATCCAAACTTCCTCCCAACTTCTGCGTCAAGCAGTCTGCAACTGACGCACTGTATAGTACATGTTTCTGTGAGCTGATCCAGCTAGCAAGACACAAATCTCAACCACGCCCTGGGATCAATTACATTGTAACAGTAGTAAACATCTTTCTCTCTGTTTCTCCCGGTGGCTTTCTGCCAAGAAGCTTCTCCCGGTGTCGCGGCACCGCCCTAAGCCCCCAGTTCAATGCAGAAGAGACGATCCTTCCCAGGGGCTCGTCGATATTACCTGCAGCCCAGGGTTTAGGGTAACCGCCGTTGGTCGAGCAGCAGGCCTCTCACAGCCTCTTTAAGCGGCTCACCCTTCTCCTATGGGCCGATGGCCGTCCCGAAAGGCTCATTCGATGCTCTCATTATTGCTGCGGTCGTTCTGATCGGGTTTTGGATCTCCGACCCGTGCCGCGTTGCCGTCGTGCGTATTTTCGTGAGAGGAACATCGCCGCGAAGTCTCGACATCAAGTGAGGCTATCCGCTCTCATTTGAGCAGCTCAGTCGTTTCCATCACTCCTCATCGTATTCTCTGCCCCTGTTGCCGACTATGAACATGTTATCGGCGCTCGTTCAGACTGGGTTGTTCGCTCTCTCATTTCTGATTGAGACTGTCGCTGCTCAAGGAGACGACCTTGGGAGTGTTCTTCAGTCACAGTCAAACTTGTCTACATATTACAACTTAATCAAGGTAAGCCTCGAGCACCAAAGTGACACACCCTAGCTTTTCTCACTTCCGAGCAAATTCTGCATGTGCGAGGCCATCAAGTCTAACTTCCAGCAGAAATACCCCGAGGTTATCCTCAAACTGCCAAATTATGATGGCGTCACTGTAAGTTATCATGAACCTCATCATCTGCCATGTCTTGGTCCATACCCAAACAGCACTCAACTTCCCTGACCAATACTGATTGAACTCGCAGATTGTTGCGCCGTCAAATTCAGCCTTTGATAACATCCCGGGCACCCAACTAAACGGCATTTGGAATGAATCAGACGCCTCCATCGCCGTCCCCATCCTAGAATACCACATCCTTCAAGGCACAGTTTCAACCGGCGCCCTTGAGTCGGGGCCGTCAGTCCTCCGATCCTCGCTCCTCCTGAACAAAGCCTGGACCAACGTAACCGCCGGACAAAATGTTCTCGTTAACAAGCAGCCGGGCGACGTCATCGTCTTCACCTCGTCCGAGGGCATCCGCACCACTCAGGTCGAGGGGGACATCAAGTTCGCCGGCGGACTCATCCAAGTCGTTGACAACCTCATGATCCCGCCTGCCAGGCTAGAGAACACGACGGACTCGTTCAAACTCCCGGCCTTTCTCGGCGCACTCTACGCCGCCAATCTCATCCCATCGATGTCAGAAGAGAAGAACGTCACAATCTTCGCGCCCCGGAACGAGGCCTTCCAACGCGTCGCTGGCTCCCTGAATAGCCTAGACGAAACCGCTTTGAAGAAGTTCCTAAACTACCACGTCGTCCCCGGTCGAATCCTAGCCTCCTCGGACCTGAAAAACGGCACCAACCTCACCACCCTCGCAACAGAGGACATAAGCGTCATCCGGTCCGGCAACAACCTCTTCCTCAACTCGGCGCAGATCATCCAGCCGGACATCCTCGTCGCTAACGGCATCATGCACATCATCGACAATGTGCTGAACCCAGACGCCCCGTCCATGACGCCGAACCCCAGCGCGGTCACCCAGGCGCCGGCTTACCCCGAGAGCTCGGCGTCCGGGCTGCCGTTCACGACGGCGATTCCCTGTACCGTCAGCTGTCCTGTGACAACGACTGCCAGTCCTACGGTGGCTTCAACGCGGTCTTCTACGATGGGGGTTAGGACTACGACTAGCCCCGGTGCGGCGGTGCGAACCGGTGTGGCTGCTGGTGCGGCTCTGCTTGCGGGACTTGCCGCGTTGGCCTAGACTTTGGTTTGTTGGACCCGGCTGGTTGGACAAGGGAGCGTGAGACGACTATACCGCCGTATTAGATTAAATACCTTAATATTTAGTACTGAATAACAGCTTCATGGGCCTGATTTCATGTTTGATCATTTAGCCAATGTGTTCTGCAGTGAGTGACAAGGTAATTGTGGTTGCGACCTCTTTTGATAATCAAAAAGTGAAGACATTGTAAGGTGCGATATGTTGATAGTGACAGCGAGAAGTTTTTGATTTCACTTCCAGTAGAACTGATCGCTTCTTCCAAGTTCTATCAATGTCTGTCTGCTGTATTGCCAAGTTACCTTGATACCCCAGAGCCAAATCTGGGTTGATTGCATCTTTGATCCGAAGTACTTGGCCCACGATATTCACGGCGTTTTCCGGCACGCCAAGTTGCTGATAACTCAAGTAGATGTAGTTTGTTGTCGAGGTAAAGTTCCATTTCCAATATGAATAACCACTGTCTGCTAGTCTCTAGAGGCTTTCGAACTTCAAGACCGGACTAGTCTACATGTATCAGAAGGTGGGAAAACAAACGCTTCGCTACATTTGACTTCTGGCTTATATCCCTTCAATCCAACCCAGACTTATCGTACAGTAGGCTTACTTTCAATACGTTTCCTTTATGAATGGACAGTGACTGTCTTGCCATCTATGTATTGCTGATACGACTACTTACTAACTCGAGTACAAACTCCCGGATCGCCTCAATCATCTCGTCTCCGAACTCTCACGTACTGGATAGGACTACAAGATGGACTCTCTGGACAGCCAAGAATATTACACATACCCGGAACTAGCTCTGTGCAATAGACAGGCACGCTTTACTTAGTCTTGATGATATCATTCATTGCAATATCCGACGTTCATCTATGTTCCGTGGCTAGTCTCTGACTTACGAGACGGTCTTGACAGAATGAATGACTCCAGAACACGTACGAACTTATGTGACACATGACGAGATATTGTATCCCGTCGGAGGATAACAACACTGTGTGTACATTGTATGACGGTACTTCACAGCTTCATCTGTACCGTATCTAGCAATAAGCTTTTGCATGTAATATATCAGCCCTGCATCATCAGCAGTCCAAGACTGCTGATTTCGATATACCGTCTTTCGAATTATTCGGGCTACAGCGAGGCAAATGAGACCTTGCGACAGTCAACCTTACGGGCTATGAGGCTCAAAACCGAAGCCATAACTCCATTGGCGGCAATCCAAGCGTTCAATGTACGCCAAGCTCGTCTCGATTCATTGTGCACCTTGCCAACTGCATCTTTGAGGGCAAATACTTATCGAGCGGTACTCCCCATAAGACAACTGACACTGGCACAACCTCATCGCAGCAACTCAAGGCCACCGCCACATGCCTATATCTCACCACACTAGATTGTCAACCGGCCAGCACATACCCGGAACGCCAGCATCTGTCAGATCACCGGGTACTGCGAGAGACCCTGCTTCGGGCGTGGCAAAGCCACAAGAATGCACGCCCAACTGTCCAGCTCGCCCGGGATCTGGGCCTTTCGTCGCTCTAGCCCTCCTGTAGAGAGTCAATGCATTGCATGCAGAGTCCCCTGTTCTGCCTGCAGTAACCAAAAGCTACTCATCTATGTAGGGTTGCTGTCGACCAAAAGGACAATTTCTGCCTTGGCACAGCTGCAGATGACTTAGCCTGGGTCAACCACCCAACAAATCGTATGCCTCTCGATAACAACGCATCAGCCGCACAAAACCGGCTATCATCGACAACTGAATACAAGCAGACAATCTTACAAACACAAAGGTTGGATGGGGACGATGGCACATTGCTCCTCCGGCCGTTGCCTCAACTGAAACATACGTTCTGGCTGGCATTCTGCCCCCCCCCCCCCCCCCCAAGATAACGGCACAACGGCCAGACTTACGAGCTGCGAAGTCAGCTCGATTGGACCACAGGTCACCAGCTCTAAGCCAACCCCAATGCGAGACTTGCGCAGATTGACGTGGTGGGCAGAGGGGGAGGCGTCGGGGGGGGTAGGGGTTCCTTTCCCTTCTCGATGCAGGCGCCTTTTTCTTCCTAAAATAACCGGTTAGGCGAGCTGCAAGCCTGACTGGCCGGGTGGAATCGAAGCCAACGTAGAACACGAGAAGGAGGGGCAGCCATTTCGGCCTGCAAAAGGCGGGGTTGATGAGCTTGTACGGCGACTGACTGGCTCGTCCAGCCACCACACCAACGGCTTGAACGACATGCTCATGGGCTCATTGCGCCGCGAGACCTTCAAGCGTCAGACTCCGATGCAACGTCGACAAAAGCTTCTTGAGGTGTGTGGCAAAACACAAACATGTTCAGAATGAATGGCAGTATGTCAGTTCGAGTAGTCCTGTGATGGACGTGCTGAAGCCCGCGCAACATCCTATCGACAGGCAAGCAATAGGTTATCGCACAGCATAGTATGGCTTGACGTGCTGATTCGGCAGTGGTAGTTCCACAGCGTGCCACTTACAAGCCGCGTGACGATAGCTCAACTCATGTACTGTAACCAAAGCATTGAGACATCCCGACTCGGCGGAACGGGTTCAGTTGGGGAGCGCTGCCGCACGAGATAAGTCCCTATGAAAAGAAAAAGCCCGACGGAACATACGCTCGTTGAATTTTGGACGAAGCCTAAGGTGATGGACATGATCTAATTCGACGAATGAGAGGGCCATAAAATTCTGTCCATGGTCTCCTCAAGGATTGCCGTACTGTGATAGAAGAGCAACATCAGCTCGGCTGGCCGATATTGAGACGCTAACGCATGCTGAATGCAGTGTAATCGGCCCTCTTGCTTGTCTGAGGCCTGCCAACGTGCCGACTACACTTGCATTGCAGGTGTCTCCCTGCAAGATAACCGGCAAGAGCCCTGAACGTGATAAATGTGCGTTATAGAAACTGAGGCTGAACAGCTGTCATTGTATCGGTTTGGAGATGGCTTGCCATATCTTGACACCGACAAAGGCAGCGCTCCCGAGTTGGGTTTATCGGGTCACCATAAAAGGCAAGGTTGTATTAACGAGACAAAGAAAGACACCCGCCGCTTCGCGGGGGTCCGTCCCGGAGGCGTCGATCTTCCGAGGATGGGCCCAATGGAATTCTCTAGCGTAGGGATAGAACCAAGGATACTGGAGCTCAGAGTTGGAAGTGTCATGAAGCATCCGACGGCGGGGCCGGGACAAGCACTCTCGAAGCCGCGATCAACATGTTGACCTCAGTTGCTACTCGCCACCCTTGGGAAGAACCGGGAAGCTAGAAGCACACTCCTTGCCGATCGTCGAATTCAGTTCCAAGGCGGATCGTCCGAGCTGCTGGAACAGAGCACGACTAAACTGCTCCATGGGAAAGGGCAAGGGCATCGTTTATGTTGTATCCTTGATCTCATTGTAGAAGGCCTCTGGGCCAGTGTTGATGATGTCAAATCTTGAAGATGTTTTGAGTGAGTTGAATGTATGATTCACCTGGTTAGTCAACCCACTGCCACCAAATGGTGTAAGTAATGGAAGGAGATCATCGTCCGATATTCTGCAGCTCTTTGACACTGAGCTGCTGCGTGCTTTGGCTTTGACCCCGGGAGGCCTACACTACCTTCAGCTGAAGGTTGTTTCCTCAGTCTCGTATTGGGGCCAGGACAATGGCTGTTGATGAGATGCCGTAAGCCAAGACAACAGGCGCGCGGTGGGCCTTTGGACGCTGGCCGAGTCTGTGTCTGGCACCTGGATAGGAGATGGTTCGAGTTGAGCTTTGACGCCATCGCGACACGACGGCGACGGTCTTGACGTGACGGTGGAAATTGCGGTAGGGAGGCCAGGAGGGGGCCAAGACGGGCCATGACAGACCGGCTCGATACTGTCGCGCGCTATTGAAACTAGTACCGAATAGGCAGCATCCCTTATCGTGTCTTTTTCGTCCGACCAGCGACCACATCAAGGACCAGGGTGCCAGTAGAAGAGCAGACAGGGGCTTTAATGCAGGTACAAGGGCATCGTTGAGCGAACTGGCCGATGCATGCACGCCACCGAGCTAACGAGGGCACCAGAACAAGCCGCATGGGCAAATCTCTTGCTGCTTTTCCTGGCCACATGTGTACACAGCGGGTACAGTTGCTGCTCTTTGGTGAGCAGTGCCCCGAGAAGCATAGGGAGCTGGAACCAACCCGCCCGAGGAAGCAAGGTAACGACGGCAAGACGGGAAGCGGGCCAGGCAAGGGCCAAGGGGTGCTGCTGGCAGGCGGAGACTGAGGGAGACCGAGAGCAGTCGGTACTTGCGATGTTGCCATTATATGCTCAGGGCTGAAGGTGAAGCGTTCTGCAGTGTTTCACTAGTGAGGTTTCGTGGTGGCCGTAGTTGCGGTGCCGGAGGGCATGATGAGATAGTGATCCTTGACTACCTATTCTTGCGAGGTCTGCTCCGTACAAGGCGGCGTACATGGCGAGAGCTGAATTAGAAGCGCCGAGATGCATACTTAGGTTTGGTGGGTGATGGAGCCCTTGGTGCGTGTCAGGACTATCTTGGGTGGTAATATTGGACAAACGGCGAGGCCAGACCAGACGAAGCGGGAGTGGAGTGCTTCAGGTCTGGATTGATCGAGGTGAGGGCGATGGGGAGGCCGAAGAAACAAACGAGGATTGTCGTCGTCGAGGCGTTTGTGAAAGAAACAAATGCGGCCCCGTCCGAACTAGCAAAAGACCGGATCCAAAGTTAACGACAGGAGGTGGACAAGCTGAAAGGCGATCGAGGAGGGGCGCCGGGGGTGGTACGTGGAGAGGCAGAAGAAGAAGAAGATGGGAGGAAGAGAGGAGCAAGAAGACGCGACGAAAAAAGACTGCTGAGGGGTGTGCGTGCAAACGTGGGAGAAGGAAAAGGACTTCGGTACGTACAGTGCGCAGACCCGGTTGATGATTTCCACCGTTGCTGAATTAGGGGTCTCAACGACTGAACCTCCACTGTAAGGCAGCGGGTCAAGCGCCGATTTGAGCAATCCTTGGTACTGTATGAAGTAAGCCAAAAGGGGTGAGATAAGCACTGTCAAAGGTCATACCTCCCAAAATGAGCAAAAGGAGCAGAATGGGCAAAAAAGTACATTGGCAGAGGTACCCGAATCGCACTTGGCCTTCCTCATCTTAGCTCGCCCAGGAGGAGCAAGAGCGCCTTTGATCTGCCTGCGTCTTCTCCTGTTGGCGGCGACCTGAGTCCCTGACCTTGCCATTTACCTCCCCGGTCTCGCCTTTTTCCTTCAAGCCCAGCTGGGATTTCTTTCTTCTCTCCTTCGCCTTGTCCGTCGTTGGGAACACTACAAATCTTTCCCTTGCCGCTCTTTCTCGCTGCCATCTCGAGGATTTACTCATCTGCACTGGCGTTGCGACAACCCGGCAAATTTATAGACGATTCGTGGCTTCACATTCGTTATACCCACGCTTGCTTACAGTCGACTACCTCGAGGAACAAGTACTATTCCTCCGCGTCAAGCCGCAAGGCCATTCACTTGTCTCGTCAACCTCAACCTTCGTCTATAACCCATCATGGATCAGGACCAGTACAATCAGGGCTACTACTCCCGCCCAGCAGCTGGAATGCCTTCACAGGCCACCACTGCTGCCGGAACCCCTCTTCGCCCCGGCACGCCCAACACTGAAAACAGCAGAAATCCTTTTGGCGATGGTGTCGAGTCCCAAGCTTCTCAGAGAGGGCCCATGGCCGGTACACCAATGGGCACGAACCCATTCGGCACGCCTGCCGTTTCCCGACCTGCCTCGAGCTTCGGCTCGTCCAGTGCCATCGGCGCACGCTTCGATGAGCGATCCCAGCGGTACTTCCACTCCAGACGTATCCGTAAGGAGGATATCGAGAAGCCGTGGTTGGACAAGGCTGACCCCAAGGAGAAATGGGTCACCATCATTCCTATTGTCGGTATCTTTATTGGTCTCGCTGTCTCTGGCTTCCTCGTCTGGGACGGTATCAGAAGTGTCGTCAAGCACAAGTACTGCCCTGTGCTCATTGAGGATTTCTCCGGCAGCAGCCTGGATACAAACATTTGGACCCAGGAGGTGCAAGTCGGCGGCTTTGGGTACGTTTCCTTGATTACATTCCTCTCACCCCGCATCACGCTAATCAAATTCCAGTAATGGCGAATTCCAGATGACCACTGCCGACAACGAGAACGTCTTCCTCAAGGACGGCAACTTGGTCATCCGTCCCACTCTTCAAGACTCCGCTCTTATTGAAAAGGACACCGAGATTGACTTGCTCAAGGACGGAACTTGCACTTCCACCGAGTTCTCCGCCTGTGTAACTGCCACCAACACTACTTCTGGCAACTCTTCCATTGTTCCCCCTACTAAGTCTGGTCGCATCAACACCAAGAAGGGTGCCACTCTCAAGTATGGCCGCGTCGAAGTTGTCGCCAAGCTGCCCAAGGGTGATTGGCTCTGGCCCGCTATCTGGATGATGCCCGTCGAGGATACCTATGGTGCTTGGCCCCTTTCGGGTGAGATTGATATCATGGAGTCTCGCGGTAACAACTGGACCTATGCTCAGGGCGGTAACAACATCGTCTCCTCTGCTCTGCACTGGGGCCCCGACCAGGCCAACGATGCCTGGTGGAGAACCAACAACAAGCGTCAGGCCCTGCACACGACCTATGGTGATGAATTCAACACCTTCGGTCTGGAATGGTCCCAGAAGTACCTGTTCACCTACGTCAACAGTCGCCTGCTCCAGGTCCTCTACACCAACTTTGACGAACCCATGTGGAAGCGTGGTGACTTCCCCCAGACTAACTCTAACGGTTCCCGCCTGGAGGACGTCTGGAGTCAAACTGGCCGTTCCAACACTCCATTTGACCAGAAGTTCTACCTCATCATCAACGTGGCCGTCGGTGGTACCAACGGCTGGTTCGAAGATGGCCAGTCTGGCAAGCCGTGGGTTGGAAGTAGCCCCAACGCCAAGAAGGACTTCTGGAATGCCCGCGACCAGTGGTACCCCACGTGGACCCAGCCCGAGCTCACTGTCCAGAAGGTTTCCATGTGGCAGCAGTGCGACGGCAACGAGGAGCTGTAAAAGTCCACTCGAACGGCCATTTCTCTCTTTTGGATTTTTCGCACATTTACATATAGACGGCTACATGCACAATTGGGATAGATGACGGGCGCGCGGTGCGGATTTTACAACGGAAGGCGATTACTCTGGAATACCAACCTGGAATTACTTACCCAGGTGCTTTGAGCACATATATTTGATGACAATATGTTGGGTTATGATTAGGATATTGGGAGATGCAAACTTACTACCATCTAATGAATTTGAAAACTTGCATAATCAATTTCGTATGATTCGAACAATCGTTGCCCACAATCAGGTTATCTGCAGCTTGACTGATGACTTCCAAGCTTCAACACTTCCAAGAGGCAGCTAACATCAGAGCCTTGGCACTGCCAGCGGCTTGAGATCCCTGCATTTAAAGACTCAAGGCAGGTATATGGCCGATGCAGTCATCACCACCACAGTAACCGACACCAGCCAGCTGCTGTCAGACGGCGCATGCTACTCGCCTTGATTGTTCGTGGGCCGTGGCTCCCACAGTCTGCAGATGCTACACTTCCAAGTTCTGCCTTTAGTTGGCTGACTTATCACAGCGCCCGGCCGACACCTGTACAACAAGGGCCTGGAATCGATGAACCCAGAAAAGACAACCTTGCGGCAGGCGACTGGTGTACTATTACAGCGTCGGGTGGCAGCAAAACCCAGCTGTGACAGCCTGAAGCCAAGAATCAAGGGTCGGGAGACTGGGGGCCTTGGGAGCCGGCCGTAGCTCATCGAATCGCCATCCTGGATGGATCGTCGCGAAGCCTTTTTTTACGTTTTGTTGACCTTTGTCAGGTTTTCCTGATGACACTGGATGCAATGCTACTTTCTGGTGATTGCTCGGGCGTAGGGCCTTGCCACCGGCACCTCTGGACACCTGCTAGTATCCGGCATTTCTTGCTTTGCTTAGGTACCTTTGTTCCCGTCAGAAAACCATTTGCCCTCCTGTATCTGTACTCATTTGCATCCTCCTTTGATTTCGGCAAGGTGCACTGTAATGGGTATAATAAGATTGAGAACTTCATTAAAAACATCAGCCTTCATTAGGGCGGCGGAGATCTCAGTGTTACAGATACACAAGATGACTAGGCCTTGCGATTCTGTTGTGCATGTTGCTTCTTTTTTTTTTCTCCTTCTCCTTCTCAAAGATAGGTCTCGGGCTGCACAAGCTGGGGTAAGTCACGAATGAGACCAATTCGCCCCCCTTCCCTCCGAACCGGGTGCGTGTGAGACTGTCCCGCATCAAATATAGAGTTGAAGAAAGACCTCGTGGGGCGAGGGAGAGAGAGCATGGGGGAGTTCTGTCTCATTCATGGAAAAGTCATGCTTTTGGGGGTACTGGTTTATTGATTGTGGCGATGTCATTTCGTGTCTCATACCAGATCTGCCGTGAGTCGAACATGTCATCCCTTCTGCGTCATCAGTGTGATCAAACACAAGTAGTATCCATGTGCGATGAGGAGCGAGAGCTGGGAAGATGAACCTCTACGCAGTAAGGGCGAATGCCAGATGGCAGCCCCGATTGACCGGGAGAAACAGGGCTCAGAATCTGTCCGTGAGCCCTTGGCTGTCTCTGTTTCTACGACGTCGCCATGCGCGGACAAGTGGTGGTGAGAGCCGTCCGTGTATCAAAGCAGTAGTATCGGGAGGTGTTGGCAGAACCCACGAGTTCAGGTTCAAGGTGAGCTTCAGGTCAATGACACCTTGGGGTCACCGCAGTGGATACCTCTCAGTTCACCATGGAGAGCCCAAGGTGAAGCGGCCGCCAATCTCGATCCTCATCACACAAAGTGGGAACAAGAAGGATTCAATCACTCAAAGTCCAAGGACAACAATGAAATTCAAGGTTATGAGCAAGCTTATGGGAAAAAAGTGGTCAACATACCACTCAGATCCACAGCATTTCCACTCATCAGTGGGAGAAGAAAGATCCATTAGATAGGGCATGTGGTAGCGGGCGATCGCACCCACACACGCCTCAGGCTCTCACCAGTGATTGAAGACTCGCTGTTACTTCAAAGGGAACGGATAAGTGACGCGATGTTCATTCGGTGGGACTCGGTCAACGCGGGAATAATGGACAAGAGTGCGAAGATGGGAAAATGGGACTTTTGCGAGGATTCGCATGATGAGTGTGTTGATGAATCAGGGTGGCATTGTGGATGAGAGGGGCTGTTTGTTCTCTTCCTGCCCATCCACCGATGGAGCATTCGTACAGAATCCCCCACCAACACTGCACAATGGGAACTTGGCCAGTTGGCGAGTGCCCGGCTGCTTGGGAATCAGGAACCCCCGGCAGGAATTGCTACTCTCCCTGTCGAGGGCTGCCGACCGAAGAGCAGACTTTCCAGGGCTCTCAGTCTTGAGGCTGTGCTGCAGTTTACGGACGGAATTTTTTGATGCGAACGTGTATCTTGCTCACTGCTGAATGCACGTTTACCACTTGCGATATTTTGCGCATGGCGTCCGATATGGCCATGTGTCGCGTTACACAAGCGACGCAAGCGCAGATACGAGCTGCCCCGGCTCCCGACTTCCTTTGTCACAGAACCTTTCGGTGCGAGCCGTGAAGTGAAAGAAAATCGGGCGGTCCCACGCCCGGAATCGCGGCAAGGCTGGGCAGCACAGCACAGTCTTTGTGCGCGCGCGGCCCACGATTAGCGATGCTGGGTCCAGCCGTCGTTGCCGATTTACACGAGTTCCCGACTGTTCGTTTTGTCACAGACACAAGCTGACGTCGCCTACTATGCCACGGACCATTTTCTTGGTATGAGATCTTGTCCATCTTTGATCCTTCAGGTCGCCACAAGATACACCTCTTACACCGGTAGGCAAATCTGGCGGGGGCAAGATATCGGAGCGAGTGCTATAAGCAGGGAATGTCCCGCATCTCAGGGTCTTCGTACACGTGTAAATTCGTTTGTCCTGGGGTTTGCGATGGAGAAACGCCGCCTTGACCTCAGCTTGAAAAATGGGCTGATGGAGCTTTTTCGATGGTTTGTTTCCTCTTGCCAGAAGTGGATTGCAAACACGTCTCGTTGTGCGGCCTCTTTCGAGGTATCCAATTCGTATGGGTCTGGCCCGGCCTGGCCTGGATACTCTCCGTACACAAGGTCACAGCCCGACAAGGGGTCGTTCACGTTTTTTCTCTCCGGAGGATCCGCCCGCAAATTTTGACTGCCTACGGAGTACATAGTGTACAATCCATCCACCCATGCCGGTGGGTCGGAAGATCACCGGGACCCGAGGAATTTCGCCGACAAGCTAGATCAAGCTACGGATAGTATTTTTTCCTAACAAACTGAGCGGGGACAAGAGGTAGGAGCTGAGGCGTGCCGCCTGTCGCCGGCATACTGCCGTCAAGGGTGAGCTGTCAGTCACACCGGACGGCAGGCCCGTCGTGACCCTGGCCGTGTAAGTGGGCGGGCGGTGCGTGCGTGCGTGTTGAAGTCGCGACACCAAAGTTGCTCGCTTGAATGCTCGGCAGATGAGTCGAGTACGTCCCTACAGCATGCGACAAGGCTACAGCAGGACGTTAACGGTTAAGGTGAGAGAGTCGGCTGCCGGCAACATGCTTCCGCCGCATGGAGGATTGCGAAATCCTGCTGTGCTATCACAGTCGAGTCTTATCTCGACAAGGGGTGCGAAAGGTGTGATTGAGGACCTGAAGCCTGGAACCTGATAGTGGAAAAGACTATGGGTGACGACCGGGAAAAGCTCCCACCCGACAGCATGGATGACACTGCTATTCCGGGAACAGAGAAGAGTGCGAGACACAAAGTGACACCGGTCCACGGACAAAGTCGCACGCGTCAGTCGACGATAGTCCAGAGCTGGTCGAGGCGGACATTTTGCGAGGACCCAGGATGGCGGATTGAGGTGAAATTGTGATACAGAACGCCACCGGCGAGTCGCCTAGGGACATCCCACGTTGTAAGTTAGGTAGTTGTCGCGGCTGCGGCTGAAGACCCTGGACGATATTGGACTTTGACAACGACAAGTCCAGAGAGCCCACCTCGCTCTCATTCACCCCTCTCCCCCTATTATAGCCTACCTCTCTGTTTTCACGGAGCGGAGAGTGCGTGCGCGGAAAATGGTCGTAGCTAGAGGGGAAGCGAGTAGAGAGGCCGCGTAGTGTTCTCCTGGAAATAAGAGCGCGCCAAAGTTGCGTTACCCCCTATCCTCACTTGGGTGGAAATTGTTACTTAAGCCACGATATCTGCCATCTCAACATAGCCCGTCGCTGATTGGACGTAAAGAGCTGGGCTTGTGGGGGAGAAGGGGAGGAAAATGAGGTGTGGGCTGTGGCCCAGTGTGGCTGCTGCCGAAGCCTAGAATTCAGTCAAAAAGCTTATAAGTGCTGCACCGTCGACATATGATAGGCTTGACTCGACAAGCGTGCCAGGTTTGGCCTCATTGGTGAGAATAAGACGGGCGTAAGCATGCTATCGACGGGGAATGAGGCCTTGATTCGGCGCGACGCCAATATGGTGAGATTCTGATAGAAAGTGCAGTTGCGATATCGATAGTTGAGCGGCGAGTCCAGGCAGTGTGGTCCTTGATAAGCTTAATTGCATGAGATGACAGGGGGCCAGGTTGATATTGGGCCTTGACATGCTCGCTTCGGCGTACCCCTGCCTATACTCCAAGTGCTGTCACTTTTGCTGACAGGTGCTGTGGCAATCCAGTCTGCATCGTGAAAGGCGGCGGTTGAGGCATTCAAAGGCGAGAAGGTGGGTTGATGAACAGGACCGAATCTTGGTGCCCTCTCATCCAACGAACGGGCTCTTCCAAGGGTAAGCCTCGGAGCCGTTGGGTTCATGTTCGCAGCGCGTCATATCTCACTCCTGGCGTCAGTCGCCACAAGCCATCATCTCGATTTCTATGCTGTTCCTGTAGAGGATTCAAACGGTCAACGAGCTGACTGGTTGAGCACGCCAAAGTTGGGTGAGAATGTGCATGAGTGTGTGTGAGCGAGTGTGTATGGTGCGAGTGAGTGTGTGTGGCTTGTAGTGGCTTGGATTGGCTGGAATATACCCTGGCCAGCATCCTTCTCTGCTGCTGCTTGATGCAAGTTCCCTGCCGAATACGAAGAATTGGCGGGTTGGGCACACTCAAGGATAGACCGCCTTGAGGAACCATTCATTATCCGTCGTGTTTATTCTTTTTTTCATTTTTTTCGAGGATCAACTCACTGTGTTTTGCTTTCGGATCGGTACATGCAACTGACCCTCCCCAATGTATAGGTAGCTCATGGTGGTGGTGTGCTCGTACACGCAAAAACATGTCGGAAAATTTGGAGATTACGAACAAGAAACGGATATCGGGTCTGGAATTGATCTTGCCGTGCACCGAGTGTTCAGCTTCCAGCGGGCCTGGTGGGCTCTCAAGATGCTAGTAGGGTAAATGATTTGTTACGTCAGCCATGGCTCAGAGTGAAACGACCGTCGGTGAAGGAACCCAATGTTGAGCAACTTCGGCCGAGTCGCCCGCCCCCTTGCGCGACCGGCAGAAGTGCTCCTCTCAAATCCATGGCTATTTTTCTTGTGCGAGTCCATCCCCCTGGAATTGTTGATATCAGACTTGAGATGGCGTGCTGGATAGTGAGAGGGTCAACCTGGGCACCGCCAGATCTCTCACAAACACATAGTGATTGGCCACATCTAATGGCCCAAGGCGGTGTCTCCAGAGATTGAGAATGGATGACGCGAACGTTGTCCTCGAGGATTACATCTCGCAACATGCTGGAGAAAATACGAGATTGATAGGCGTTGCAGTGCCTCGCAGCCCCTTCTCAGAGGGCAACAATGAACAAAGACCCGATCAGCTTATGAGAAAAACCACCGTCCTGGTCGGCCAGAGTCAGGTATCGCGCCGCCGTCTCATCTTTTCTTAGCGGTGTCATCATGGCTTTGAGCGCCGCTCTCAGTTAGCTTGCCGGTACACGGTACCTAGCCTTGGG
Organism: Colletotrichum tamarilloi; assembly: GCF_030869305.1. NCBI lineage: Eukaryota > Fungi > Ascomycota > Sordariomycetes > Glomerellales > Glomerellaceae > Colletotrichum > Colletotrichum tamarilloi. The sequence continues at coordinate 157,788 of NW_026849448.1, forward strand.
CGTTCCAGAAGCTCCATCTGTTTTCTGTTAGCGCCCCATAATATTTTTGAATATTTTCTTTTCTTTTCTCTGCTGTCCAAGAAAAGACTCTCTCCTGTGGCTAATGAGCCGGGCACCCGTTGTTCGTTTGCTTAGCGTGGCATGCAACCAAGCATGGACGAACCCCTGTTCGCACAACGGACCCATGCTATTGTCGCTGCTTTAATGCTGAACAGAGCAGTGAAAAGGACGCTGAGGTACCTACGGACACTCTTTCTCATTGTGGGAAGCCCTGCGACAAGCTGGGTACGGAGTATATCGCTTTCGTAAGGCGTGAGACGAACGGGTACGTTTCTGTTGATCGGTTTTTCGCTTTTCGATATGACCTTATCTGGGTCTCTGCCACCCCCGCGAGATTCCATTCGGCACGTCATCCTCAACTTCTGGTAAATGCCACTCAGCTTCTTTGTTGTTCGCCCCAAGGCATCGAAAATGGCCCGGATTCGGCAATTTTGTGTCTTTGTCTTTGCAGCCGCAGCGTTGTCAAACAGTCATAGAGTTGCCAACATGAAGCGTGGCAGCAGTTTCGTATGCAATGGCTGTGCCCCTCCCACCAAGAGTCTGGTTCTCTGTGGGCATCCTGATGCATAACGCAGCCACGCAGCGACGGCCAAGGGTCCAGCTTCAAGTTGTGGCTATTGAATATTAGCACCTCCGCTGGTGGGGACACTTCTCAGCCAGCCTGAAGTGTTAAAATGTGGTCTCGGCATGGCTGGATAAGGCATCGTGCAACATATCTAAGGATATCTGGTCCTGTCCTGTGAACCGATAAAGTGACAGACTAGTGGCGCAAGGAGATGAGGGCGGGCGGCTTCATCCACATCGTTGGAAACCGCCCTCCAGCCTATCGCCTCAAGACAACTTGGATACTTGATCGTCTGGCTGCTGAGATTAGCGACATTTGTCGCAGTTGTCGATGGCTAACAAAGGGATGCTGGTAGGTAACAATGACCAGGCGTTCGCTGGACCCCGAATTCCACGTGATAGGAACAACATCACTATGCCGAATAACAGCTCCGACAAGTGCGGCTGCAATTTTTCAATCGTGGCGACAGCTTCTATTCTAGCTGATTTCTTCGGATTCTCGCACGTTGGCGAAAGACGTTCAAAAAGAGCGTTAATAGATGTGTGACTTGATAATACGGAATGCGACGTTTGTCAGCCACCTGGACCCGTTGATACTGTCAGCAGCGGAGGCATACGCCGTAGAGCAATGCAGAAGTGGCCTAATAAGATAATGCATGTCCCGTTGATATCACATCTCTGACTCGAGACAAGAGGTGTACATTTGCCGCGAGGACAATGCGAGCTAGCAGCAAATTCTCAGGCAGCGGCCACATGTCAGTCGTGGCGGTCTGCCGTTATTCGGCTCTAGTGCTATAATTGATGCAGACAAGCATGGTTTGGTGTATCCAAATCCGTATTCTGGCAGATAGGAGACGTATGTGGTGTGCGGCCTCGTGGGTCTCGCTGTCTCGGGCAAATACTGTCATCATTGTATTCGTAGAACGTTGATATCTTCGGCGCTTTGTGCAGTGTACGGGGCCGGAGGCGATGGGGTCATGATGAAGGCTCTCGGTCTCGGACGATTTTCTCAGGTGTAGTGGTGCACGGGGAGGACGGTGAGGGAGAAACAAAGAGACGGATAGATGCCAAGCAGCAACGGTGCCGGCATCGAGTCGGGATACGGACCGGGTTGTAGGAAGTAGCACGGGTGGGATTGCGAGTTTGACAGGTCGGTGATGTCGATCCCTGAGTGGTCGGCAAAGCGTATCCGCAGATGCGGCTCCCAAGATGTCGGTGTGTGCGTGAGGTCTAAGAAAAGAAGTGTGTTCCGTTTGGCGACGAAGTTTCTAAAGACTGAAAGGAAAGCAAGCGGGAGAGTAGACGGAAGCAGGTTAGAAGGGGCCACGAGTGAAAATGACAGAGCGCCACCCCGGTAACCGCTCACCAGCTATCGGCCGCCATGGCTACCCGCGTCTGTTGAATATCAAAGCCCCAAAGTCCCAAATGTGCAGTCTGGATTGGTGAGCTTGCGTGTTCTCTGTTGGTAGAAGAGGAGAATGAGGTGAGGAAGCAAGTCCGAGCCCAAGGACCCAAAAGGTCAAGATGACGAGCCAAGAGACTACCATCTCAGGTCAAGGAAAGAACCTAACATTGGGTCGCCGAAGAAGCGGTGCCTTCCACTTGGTCCCGGCAGCACCTAGCGTGTTTACTTGGTGTGTCCGAGGGCCCCACAATTGGCACGAGCTCTCCATCAGACAAGGGAAAGCACGGACCAAGGCAAGGCTTCGGCTCAGGCACAGGCGCGGCGCTAAAGTAAAGTAAGCGGAGCCCGGTGGCCCGTCTCTTTCCATCCTTGTCAATCTTCGGCCGGCTGGCCCCTTCCTCACCCCTGATCCCGGACCTCACCCCCTGGTACCTCATGGAGTAGAGTGTGCAGAGGCAGGAGCAGCAGGGCAACCTCCCACACCCCTCCTTCTTTCCCTTGTTCCTTGCTTTTCTGCCTGGAACGACTTCTATTGGCCCAATGTCTCTCGTAACCCGCAATAATTCTTACTTGCACCTTCCCATTCAGCACACAGAGTTGTCCCTTGTCCTTGGCACGTTGGTACGGGTAGCCACGATGTCCTCACTCCTCGGTCGTCCTTTCCTCAGGTTCCCCCCAACCCCAAACTCTCAGAGCCACGCCCCCTTGTTCTCATTGTTGCTCTTGCCGTATCCGGGCATCATGGCTTTCGGCGCTGAAAAGTACGTTGTGGTTTCCAAGGTAGAAACTACTCCGTAATAGTTTTTTTTCTTCTCACTTCTCTTTCTTCCCCTCTAGCCTCTCGATATTCACGTTATTCTTCCGCGTGGACTAAACCCCTTCAAGCCAAGCTGCCAATTTCCACTGCAGGCTTCTATACCCAGTCTCGTCTGCACCTTGTCCCATTAAACCACTGCATCGTCGCCCTTATTTTTCATTTCCACCCCGAGAAGAGAACGTGGGATTCCCAGTCATTGCTGCTTTTCCAAGCGCGCCTTTCTTTTGCATCCCCCCTCCTCTACGGAGACGCTCTAATCCCCCTCCGATCCCTCGCTTCGTCCACACTTCAAACTAGTGATCCCGGCTTCAGCGTGGCGAGCACCGCGAATATCTCCAACAACCAGAACACGGCTGCTGCCATACGTACTGCGTAGTAGGGTCGCTAGCACATCGCATCAAATCCCAATCGACGGGAACCTAGACACGCCCTCCCACGAAAGTAGACGCCTTCCAAGATAACCCGTGCAGACCAGGGCAGCGCCCCAGCGTCCGATTGTTGTCTTTGCCCTCTTTGCCCGCTCTCTCAGCACCCAATTCCCGGAACCTTGGCTCGCCGTGCCTCATCCGCGCAACTGTACGCAGTACCTCGTAAACAGAGAAGAATACCATACCTTAGGTACTGTACCCATCCGGTCCGTCCACTCGCTTATACGGTGTACCGGGCGGTTCTTGCAAATCCCATCACCACGTTCCCCTCTCACGTCCCATCCCGTTCGCTCCCCTCGGCAACAGTGGCAGGCCAGCAGCTCGTCTAAGGCGGGCAAGGAACGGTGTATCCGTCCGTACCGCTCGCCGTAGGGCATTTCCCGATTCCCTTCTCATCATCCCACCCCCCCTTGCTCTGTCTTCTGCCTCTAGTCTATGCTCTAGCCAAAGCTTTTGGGTCTGGCTAGTAGGCAAGACTTCTCCTCTCTTACTCAACCATCCTACCAACTATTACCCACTCACTCTCCCCCTCCGCTGCCCACCAACCTGCGCTCGCTCTGTCCGCCGGTTCCTCGCCTCCAAGACTGGCCTGTTGCGCTATCCGTCTGCACACCCACCCCTTGGTCGTGTTGGCGAGGCTCATCGACGCTTTCCCCGATTGGACTGGCCTTGTTTCTTGCCGCTCCTCATCCTCCTCCTGTTGCTGTGTCTCTACCCTCCTCAATAACCTCTTGAACCCTCCCTCGTCTTCGACCACTATTTGGCTTGCCTTCCCTTCTCTCATCCCTCGAGATCGTCTACAAGACTAACCCTCAAGGCGCCCATCAGAGACCTCGAGGTTGTTTGCGCTGTCTCGTGCCTCCTCTTAGGCTTGACTCTCGCCCTCCGGTCCACATTCCTCGACTCGACTTTAATTCGACTCGATCCGACAACTCGGCGCCTTTGTTCATGCTTGCTTGAACGTTTCCATACATTCGCTACTATCAGCCTTTGGTTCCACTCGGAAGCCTACACACTCGCTATCACTGCCCACCTGACCTCCCCCTCAGCCTGGTCACTTGCCTCAGCTTGGGCTTCATCTTCTTTTCAAGCTTACTTTGTTCGATCCGAGTTCGAACACGGCAGCACCCACTGCATTGTCTTTGTGTAACATCCAGAGGTGCGCGACCTTCATGCTGTGCTCGTTCCACTCGGAATAAGCTTGTGACTGCGAGAGGTACTAACAATATTCAAGTAGCTCGAATCGTACCAAACTTGGTCAACAACTCTCTGAAAACTTTCAGAAGCTACCTCGCCTGTCATCAACACGATGGGTCTCGGTGGCTACTTCAAGGCTGAGAAGCCTGAAGCTTCCGGCCGTGGCAGCCCACCGCAGCCCGCTCGCGGCAACCAGGCTCCAGTCATGGAGAAAGACTCGAACAGAACGAGCACGAACGATATGGAACTCCAGCCACCTACTCCTCGCTACAACTCTCGTCCGCAGTCCATTTCTGGCCGATCGACGCACTCCAATGGCAGCTCCATGTTCCTCGACGACATTAAGCATGAAGTCATGGTCAACTACCTCTACCAGCAGCAGTGCTCTCACCTCTGGGTCAGTGACGGATCTGGTGAGGTCGAGGGTGTTCTTCTGCGCAAGTCCAGGGGCCAGTACATGGCTTGCCCTCCCCAATTGGGCACCTCCCCGTTTGCCCAGGCTTGCGCAGCCCTCAACGTTCAGTGCGCCATGACGGTGAACTCGCGCGTCATCAAGACCTTCCTTCAGTGGTCGCCTGACGCCGTCGATGTTCCTCTGATGAACGGTCTCCGAGTCCAAATCCTGCCCACTATTGAGGACCTTCCTAGAGCGAGAAAGCACCAATTCGCCGCCTTCATCACTGCCGAGGGCCTCCTCATTGTCTGGGATGACGATGCGCTCCATCTTGTACAGAGAGCCAAGGCCATCGAGTCCGAGCTCATGGAGCTTGTCTGGAAAGCCGGTGCTGAAGACGAGGAGGGTGACGAGAAGAAGGGTCCCAACGTTGGCGAGTACGAGATTGATGAGGAAAGCGGACAGATCAAGCCCGAGAAGCGCCCCGTCCACCTCCTCAACACCTACCTGGTGTCCGTCACTCTGGTTCTCGTCGTCGTTTCCCTCGGTGCTGCCTGGAGACAGCTGGCTATCGAAGTCTCTGTCGATGGAGACTACCTTCGCCTGGCTCTCGTCGCCCTCTTTCCTCTTCAGATCTTCTTCACCTTGTTCTTCGCCCAGGTCATTGTCGGTTGCTTGGCTCAGATCTTCGGACCTATTCGCCAGTTGACCATCAACTCCAAGTTCTACTCAGCTCGCCCCCCTCCAAGGCTGCAAAGCTCTTTCCTGCCCCACGTTACCGTTCAGTGCCCTGTCTACAAGGAGGGTCTCGGTGGTGTCATTGTCCCTACTGTCAAATCCATCAAGCAGGCCATGTCCACCTATGAACTTCAGGGTGGCTCTGCCAACATGTTCATGAACGACGATGGTCTCCAGTTGATTTCTGAGGAGGAGCGCCGCGCTCGTATCGAGTTCTACGCCGACAACAGCATTGGATGGGTTGCCCGTCCCAAGCACGGCGAGAACGGCTTTACCCGCAAGGGCAAGTTCAAAAAGGCTTCCAACATGAACTTTGGTTTGATGATCTCCCTCAAGGTCGAAGAAAAGCTCCAGGCCATCAACCGCCCCAACGAATGGACTCAGCACGATGAGGCTCAGGCTTACGAACAGGCTCTCAAGGAGGTTCTCGAGGACGATGGCCGTGCATGGGCTGACGGTAACATTCGTGTTGGCGACTACATTCTCATCATCGACTCTGATACCCAAGTTCCCGCTGATTGCTTCCTCGACGCCGTTTCCGAAATGGAGCAGTCTCCCGACGTCGGTATCATGCAATTCTCGTCTGGTGTCATGCAGGTCGTCCACACCTACTTCGAGAACGGTATTACTTTCTTCACCAACCTCATCTACAGCGCCATTCGGTACACTGTGTCCAACGGTGATGTTGCTCCTTTCGTCGGTCACAACGCTATTCTTCGCTGGAGCGCCATTCAGCAGGTCGGCTACTACGATGAGGATGGATACGAAAAGTTCTGGTCCGAGTCACACGTGTCCGAGGACTTTGACATGTCGCTCCGTCTCCAGTGCAAGGGCTACATTATTCGCTTAGCTGCTTGGGCTGGTGAAGGTTTCAAGGAAGGTGTATCGCTTACTGTGTACGATGAGCTTGCCCGTTGGGAGAAGTACGCCTACGGCTGCAACGAGCTTCTCTTCCACCCCATCCGCACTTGGCTCTGGAGAGGTCCTTTCACCCCGCTGTTCCGCACCTTCTTGTTCAGCAACATTCGTTTCACCTCCAAGATCACCGTCGTCTCATACATTGGTACTTACTACGCTATCGGTGCTGCCTGGATCATGACCTCGGTCAACTACTTCCTCATGGGCTGGTACAACGGATACCTTGATAAGTACTATGTCGACTCGTGGCAGGTTTGGTTCTCCATCATCATTGTCTTCAACGGTCTTGGAAACGTCGCCCTCGCCATCATGCGTTACCGTCTTGGCGAGAAGAGTTTGTTGATGGCCTTCTTCGAGAACCTCAAGTGGACATTCCTGCTCGCCATCTTCCTCGGTGGCCTCAGTCTTCACGTCAGCCAAGCCCTTTTGGCTCACATGTTCGAGATCGACATGACGTGGGGTTCGACGTCCAAGGAAGCCGAGTTCTCCAACTTCTTCATTGAGGTGCCCAAGGTTTTGAAGAAGGTAAGTCATTATATACCACCCTCCCTTGCTCATGCTAGGTGTTTGCTCCACATTCCAGTGGTGCTTACGCATGGCCATGCATTCCAATCTCAACCACTTCGTATTCCATTCGAGCCGACGCTAACGTTTTGTGACTAGTTCAAATTCTCCATGCTCTTCTCCTGCATCTTCATCGCCGGCATGATCATTCTTGCCGTCGCCGACTTTGTTCCCCATGACTGGCGCATCACCGACTTCGTCGCCATCCTTCCTATGGCCACCGTTTCAGCCAGTCACTTGCTCCTACCCATTGCCCTCAACCCCGCGCTCATGACCTTCTCGTGGTAAAAGAATTACCATGTTGGATCTGATGCTATTTACTATTTTCATGAGCCGTACGAGGCGACACACATTGTACAGTGGGCGTTTTCCCGCAACGATATAGACATGGGACGGAGTTGCGAGGGGCTTTGATACCTAGATCCCAGCTTGAGCAGACCACGACATGATCAGTGGCGCTCTTGTTTGTTTTCTTTTCTTTTCTACCATTTTACAAAAGATGCCATGCAAAATATCTTTAACACTTACATATAAAGCTTAATTATTATGATCAAGTATGAGGTGGCTCATCGCGAAACCAAAGGACAGGGGGAATAGGTTGGAACTTAGGATAGGGCATGAAGTAGATGATGGTCGCCAGACACGCACACATACGCCCAAGTGTTGGCATTTGATTCCACTAGCACAAATTTAGAGAAAATTGAGCCACATTCCTTGTTCATTTTGCCTTACTCGTGCGATGTATTGTGAGAATGCGTTTTGCCCTCAAAAACACGAATCCCGTATAGATCACTGGCATTTAGTCCTGAGCGGTTGATGATAACGATAGGTCTGAGAGTTCGTTCTCCTCATCTGTGACTATGGACCCTTGACATTCACATCCGCAACAGAAGGGATTGAAGGGTGCAATTTTTATTCGAATCGAGTTTTCGTTCCATCATTCCAAAAAAGGCTGTCTAGAGTGGGTTATTGTCTTTGTCAATGTCTAACTAAACGCGACAATCTCTGAAGGGGGCAGAGACAATATCCACCACACGAAAACATAAGAAAAAGCACGACAAAAAAGAGAGCCCATCCTGGATCCCGTCTATATGCAGAACGCCTTCTAATCCCGTCTGAACACGGATGGGGGTAGGGGAGAAGACCGACGTCTCTACGTGATCTTTCCCTTTATTTTGTTCCCCTCCAATCCCTTTTATCCCCAAGATATCTCTGAAAGCAGCAAAAAATCCCAACTTTTTCTTTCTTAGGAAAAGAGGTCGACCTCGTCTGTGTATGTTCTGGTCATGCTCTTTTCTCTCCCATTCTTAAACCCAGCACCACAGAAGAAGAACAAGGTATCGCTCAGTATTAACCGTCTTTTCGTGAGTCGTCGTAAAGTCCAACTTATTCCTCGTCATCCGTGTCGGGAGGGTGGGGTGTTCCCTTAGGGCTGTTGAGCCACTCAATGTGTCTCAGACGACGACGGACCTCCTGCTCCTTGAGCTCCTTCTTGGTCTTCTTCTTCTTCTTTCTGGCACGGAACTTCATTTCAGAATTATCCTCGGCGCCAGAGTTGACCGCGCTGTTGACGGCACTGTTGGCGACGGAGGAGACGGCGGTGGAGGCGATGGCGCTTCCGGGTACGCTGCTGTTGTCCTCGAAGGAGCCGAGGTTGATAGCGGCGTTGCCGCGGAGGGCGACACGGCCGTCGTTGACGTGCCACTGCTCGGAGCACAGGGCGCCGACGAACTCCTCGTTATGGGAAATGAGTATGACACCGCCCTTGAACTCACGAATGGCAACGGCGAGACCGCCGAGGGAGTCACGGTCCAAGAAGTTAGTCGGCTCGTCGAGTACCAACAAGTGAGGGTTGTTCCACATTGCACCAGCGATAACAACCTTGACCTTCTGGCCACCGGACAGGGAGCCGATCTCGTTGTGGTTGGCAATCTCAGGATCCAGACCGAGGTCCTCAAAGTGCTTGGAGATAACGGTGGGCTGGAGCTCACGGTAACCGAGACCCTCGCGAGATGCTTCGTGGTCGTCGAACTCTTGGATGAGCTTGTCGAAGCCCCACTCGATCATGGTCTCGCGAGACACCTGAGTGTTGTACTTCGGAAGGTATCCACGCCATTTACTACGTTTTGTTAGGACATTTGCCATGTGACTCGGGAATTAGATTGTGCTTACATCTCGTATTGGAAGGTCTTCTTGTACTTTTGACGACCAACGATAGTCTCGAGCTGACGAGCAGACTTGCCGTCCTTGAGATCGATGAGCTTATCCATCTGCTCGCGATCCTTGTCGGAGAGCATACGGGTCTGCTTCATATGGACCTCGCGATCGTCACCGTTGGCGTAACGCCACTGCAGGTACTGGTTGGGGGTCTTCTCAAGATGCATCTCGACGTGCTCAAGAGCGTGCTGCTTGATGTAACCGATACGCAAGTTGGGGTGCTTCTCGACCTTTCCGGTGCTGGGAATGACCTCACCAGTAAGAATCTTGATGAGCGTGGACTTGCCGGCACCGTTGGGGCCGATAATGGCCACTCTGGACGACAGAGTAAGCTGGCAAGTAACCTCGGCGAGAGAGGGCTTGGGGGCCTTGGGGTATTGGTATGAGACGTTGGTCATGCGGATAATGGCACGGGTCAAGGACTTGACACCAGTCAGGATACCCGGGGGCGGGAACTTGAACTGAACCTGGGAAGCGGAGAGCGTGTAGTAGCTCTTTGCCTCGGGGCGAACCTTGACAAAGGCAGCGAGGTTGCCCTTGTAGCAGGCAAGCTTCTTGTTGGGCTCGTAGTGGTAAATATCCGTGGTGACGTTGTCGAGGAAACCGGAGTCGTGAGAAACGATCAAACTGGTGATGTCGGGGTGGGTCTTGAGGTAGTTCTCGAGCCAGGCGATGTTGGCAACATCCAAGTGGTTAGTAGGTTCGTCCAACAACAGGACGTCGGCGCCCTTCAGCATAGCACGAGCCAAAGCCAACTTCATCTTCCATCCTCCAGACAGGGAGCCGACCTTGTGGGACTGGCGCTCGTCAGGGCCACTGCCGAAGCCGAACTCATCAAGAACCTCGACGACCTTGGCACGACCGCGAGCCGCGATCTCCTCGTCCTTGAGGACGAAGTCTAAAATGCTGATATCAGCATCCTCACCCTGGTTGTGCTCGACGTAAATGGTACGAAGAACATCCTGGGGAGGGAAACCCTCGAGCTTGCCGTTGGCGATACTGCGCATCAGCGTGGACTTGCCAGCACCGTTGCGACCGCAAAGACCGTAGCGGTGACCCTTGAGCAGTCTCAGGTTGGTGTGGGAAAGCAGCAGCATGCCACCGTATGCCAGGGAGAAGTGGGCATTGACAATCTCCGTCTCGCCGTCGTCCTCCTTCTCGGGAACACCGTACTTGCGCTCGTCCTCCTCGACGTAGTACTTCTGAACGCTGTCGGCGATGGCAATATTAGAGCTCGGGGCCAAGGCCTGCAGGTAGGGAGCGATGCGTGCAGAGATGCGCTGAACAAAACGGTGGTTGACGTCCTCGGCAACCTGCTCGCAGATGTATGGGCGAGCCACCTTGTAGATGTCGGTGACGGCAAGGCCGCCGCTCTTCTTGATCTCGGCATCAAGGATCTTGCCGACGTCCTCGCTCGAGACACGCTCGATGACATCCTTGTCGTCACCCATGGCCTTCTCAATGACATCCAATGCTCTCTTAGCCAGCTCTCGGACCTCGGGGAGGGAAGCGCGGTCGTAGACACCCTTCACACCTGGCTGCAACTTGGGCAAGAAGGTTCTGGCCTCGATCGGGTCGTGAACCAGCTTTGTCAGGTTCTCGACGACAACGACGGTCTGGCGGAGAACCTCTTGAGCGGTAGAGGGGGTGTTGAGGGAACGCTCCAGCAGGGGCGTCAAGAGAGCAAGGACGGGAGAGGTGACGATGGCGACGAAGGTCGTCATGGACAGGGCGTGGATGGCCTTGCGAAGAGTCTCGGTGGAGGGGTGGTGCATGGTATCGATGAGAAGAGGCACGCGAGGGGCGACGTCGTCGTTGGAAAGGAGGGCGGTAAGGGCGGTCATAGTCTGGACAGACTGCTTCTCGACCTCGGCCTTGAGGTCGTGCATGCCGCCCTCGACGATGGGGATGAGGCCAGCCAGCTTTGTTCCGATGGCCTCACGGAGGACATCCTGCTCTTCAGCCTGCTCCTGGGTGGAGCCGACAGTCTGCTTGGCCTTCTCGGCGATCTTCTGGAGCAAGAGGAGGGCAGCAGCAGTTCCCTGCCACTTTCCGGTCCTCTTGGACAGGTAGGTGTGAAGAACAGGCAGCAGACCGACAACGAGAGCCTCGGCGCTCAAGTTGTTGAAGAGAGCGTCCAGCGCATATTGAGCAGACTCGCGGACGACGGAGCCCTTGTCGGCCAGGGCGTCGAGGGCTGCAGGAACGAGGGTGGCATCCTGAACAAGGAAGACAACCTCGCTCAAGGGTGACTTGGGGGGCATGCGCTCAAAGAGGGCACCCAGCAGGTTCTGGGCGCACTCGCGAAGCTGAGGAGACTTCTTGTTGGCAACAGCCTTCTTGATCTCGGCAAGAATGCCATAATGGGTGAGACCTTGGTATCCGACCGTGTTGTTGAGGACTTCGCAAAGACCGTAGGCGGCATCGACTGAGGCGGCGGAAGTGGTCGCGGTGAAGATGGAGTTCAAGAAGGCGGAAACCTCCTCTTGGGATGGCGGGGGAGGGGCATCGCCCTTGGCCACGACGGTCATGTTCGCTTGGTGTTGTTCCTGCTGCGATAAGGGCGGGGTTACAGGGTGAGGCATGGAAGCGACAACCAGCACTCAGAGAGAGGGGTCGGAGGGCGAGAGAGGGAGAGAGAGCGCGCGCGAACAAAGGGACCTCGCTTCTGCAATTCTGAAGGAGGAAAAACCGGAAAAGAGTTTCGCGGGAAAGAAAAAGGATGCTCTCGTCTGTCCTCTCTCTCGTGGGACGGCGAGTTTGTGTGGTGTAGGTCGTCAGCAACAAGTGTCCCTCCGTCGCAACACAGATTTTTTTTTAGATTGGGCACTGCAAGTCCGGGCGCGATTTTTCCCTCTTTGTTTCTCATAATCCACCAGCAGAATCGCATCCTTGGCCCATGTGAAAAAAAAAAAATTCAACTTTGTATCTCGCCCCCTATCGGAGATATCTTATTGGTTGCACCCGCTTACTCATCTCCACCCTCGCCCCCAATCTCCTTAGCGATAAACGAGTACGTACCGCGGGGCTCCGTACCTCATCTTTTTCGCTCCGCTGCGAAAGGCTCTTGATGCCCGAATTACCAATCCAACTACGCAACTCTCGTTGCTCAGCACGGAAAATGGGAACCAAGGGTCCAGCGGAAAATCGTTCATCTCTTCACCTTCAAAGTTTTTGAAGAATTCTCTCAACATGTTGGATCCCTCCGCTGCGGTTGCTCCGGTGCCGGCGTCGAAATCCCGTTGAAGAAGCGCGGCCCACCCCGCGGTTGCGTCCCGCCTCAGCGTCGGCCAAAGATTCGGCTAAGTGGTCACTGTCCTTCCATCTCGTTTCAAGATATCAACAAATTTCGTCTTGCGAGTGCGACCCTGTTTCGTGCGCAAGAGCCTCTGGTCAGCGTGGGTTCAAGGAGGACCGAAGGCAGCGTTGCTTCTCATTCTCCCACTGATGCAGGCGTCTAGCCCGCTTTGTCTTATCTTGAAAGGGCTCTTCTAGTCCGCAACACCGTTATGCTCTGCCTTGTAGATACTCCATGCAGAGATTGATGCCTTCCTGACGATAAGCTGTGTGGAGAATAATGTGTGGCGTACATGGCGTACATGACGACCCAAGAAACCTCTTCACATGTGGCAGCCATGACCAGCAGAGTCTCGGCTACAGCCGTTTGCGAGCTGAGGCTGCACTGTCGGCTGTTTTTAGCCTTGGTCTAGTCTCATCGCTCTCAGAACTATTCCCATCTGTATCGTAAGAACTGGCCAAGGCGAGTTCGACGTCACACATGGGTCGACCAAATCATGAGAGACCCTCGAGGTCGTCAGGCTGATCTTGGCCCATCGGCCGACTTGCAGATTGGCTTCCTCTTCCGATGTGAGCCGTGTCTAAATGCTGAACTGATTTTGTGGAAAAATTGGTCCAACGATGCATCCAGAGGGCTTCAACATCGGCATTTCGTCTTCTTCACAACCTTGGAGAATTACGGCCTGGCGGTGTTTTCCTAAGGACATATCCTGCGATGATCAGCAACCCGGCCAGTCTGATGTGTAGCATTAGCATAAAAGCATAAGTGTACCAGAACACTCATCAGACGAAGTGAGCAGCACCTTACGTAGTAGTCAAATTCACGAGGGCCTGGAACATTTCCACCCGTGACGTTTGGATCACTAAACTGCCTCCCCGCTGTAGTTTAGTTTTGCTTCTCACATCGGCCCCTCACATTCCAGCTGCTGGCCTTTGAATGCTTCTGAGCGTCGTCAAAATCTAGCTGAGACACCGTGTTTCTCTTTCCCGAAGCTGGATGGATCGAGGTCGAGGAGGCAGGCAAATTTGTGCGAAATTGGGGATAAGGAAGCTTGCTTTTTTCACAGTCTCAGCTCATGGACGGACGTTATTGATGCTGGAGAAAAGGCTGGCGGCAGATGGCTCCCTGCTTCATATTAAGAGTAAAATGTGACGTCGGGTTGATCAGAAGACGAAATGTGGCCTCGAGCACCTGATATGGTCTGCCAGCTTTCGTCAGTGTCCTTACCTTCGTCGGTGGGTCATTCGGTATCGCATCTTGAGACTGAGATGAGGTGCGAGACGGGATGGAATCCATCGCATCCAAGCGGGAGATCTCCGGTGCTTACCTTTCCTTAGATTCGGGTATGCTTACCTAAGATGAGGCACATTGTCCAAGAACCTCAGCAAAGTTACAAACAACCTAAAAGTACGGAGTACGGAGTGCCTAACACTCCTGGAAATAGATGGGAATTTGGAGGGAATTTGGCATGCTTCTGCCGGGTTCTGGCTCTTCCAGGGGCAGACGCTAGGTATCGTAGGCCCGTGCTGCCGAGGCCCCGCGCCAATCAGCGGGGCAGCCCAAGAAGAACACGGCTCCACTGGCCTAATGGCGCTGCAATCGAGGACTGGAAGGCCCAAGGGACGTCACTAAGACAGGGGCAGCGGTCCAAGCGTGGGGTATCCAGTACGTACCTAGACCCAGATTCCCCCACTGTTTCAACCGGAAGCTCCCAAATCCAGGCGGGCACGGCCTGATCCCTCTGCACTCAGCAGCGTGGTTTACGAAAGGTTAAGCACGCCAACACGCCGCCAGCACGCCAAAAGAACAAAGCCGCACTGCTGCGAGTCGAAACCTAGGGGAACAGACCTGATACCCCGTCCCTCGTCCCGGTCCCTTCAATTGTTTTGTCACTCTTTCCAAGTTCCAACCCTTCTCTTCTCGTCTTCGCAAGTATTTGTCTGATTGTCCTGACCCGACACTGACATCACGTCAACTTCCGAGGTCGCCTACGCTCTTCACATACTCCCAGACTCCATCTCGATTGACCGAATTCGAGTTGCTAGCACCGTCTCGCAGATACCACCAATCGTCTCCGACACGTACCGAAACTGCTTCGTTACAATACCATCATCCCCGAGGGCGTGTCGAGCAATGGTACGCCAGTCGATCCGTGCTACCACAATTCGTCTCTGAACAGGACTGGTGCGCTCGTCAGACGCAGATCCAGCCTAAATTGTACATCATTGAACAAAAACCAGAAGCATTCGACTTCCCCTAAGCGGATCTAGAGTCACGGCCACGGATAGTACAACATATATTCAATCTGTCCGCTATGGACCCAAGCAAAGAGGGACTCTTGGGCGACAAGTCCCGCCGCTCCTACGATGGAGAATCCGACGACGGCTCCGACATCGACGCCACGGATTACCTCGAGCGAAATGAACAGAAGCAGGAGTCAAGATTCCCCAAGCCCGCCTTCCTTTCCGCCAGGCCGCGGGGCTGCATTGCAGCTTTCAGAAGACTATTTCAGGGTCGCTCGAAGCTATGCCTGCTCATCACCGCTGTCGTCTTCATCATGTGGGTATTCATCAGCGCCGGAGGAGCCGTCATGTACAAGAAGTTCAAGGGCGCGCCCCCCACCGGTCTATCGCCACCATGGTACCCGACTCCAAAGGGTGGCATATCCAAGAATTGGGCAGAGAGCTATCAGAAAGCCGGAGAGATGGTCGCCAAGATGACGTTGCCTGAAAAGGTCAACATTACAACAGGAACTGGCTGGATGATGGGTCTCGCGGTTGGCACGACTGGCCCTGCCGTCCACGTTGGCTTCCCGCAGCTCCAACTACAAGATGGTCCCCTTGGTATCCGGTTTGCCGACAATGCGACAGCATTCCCTGCCGGCGTCACTGTTGGCGCTACTTGGAACAAAGAATTGATGTACCAGCGAGGCAAGGCCCATGGTCAAGAAGCCCGAGGCAAGGGAATCAACGTGCTCCTCGGACCCTGCGTTGGACCCCTCGGTCGACTGCCTGCCGGCGGCCGCAACTGGGAGGGCTTTGGCGCCGACCCCTACCTGTCGGGTATCGCTGCCGCTGAGACGATCAAGGGCATTCAGGAGGAGGGCGTCATGGCTACCATCAAGCATTTTGTTGCCAACGAGCAGGAACATTTCCGACAAAGTTGGGAGTGGGGATTGCCCAACGCCATCTCTAGCAACATCGACGACCGGGCCATGCACGAGCTGTACGCGTGGCCATTCCTCGATGCCGTCAAGGCTGGTGTTGCCAGTGTCATGTGCTCTTACAACCAGGTCAACAACTCGTACGCTTGCGACAACTCCAAGCTTCTCAACGGTATTCTAAAGGACGAGATGGGCTTCCAAGGCTTCGTAATGAGCGACTGGCTTGCACAACGTTCAGGTGTCGGCAGCGCTCTCGCAGGCTTGGATATGACAATGCCTGGCGATGGTCTATTTTGGCAGAATGGAAAATCTCTCTGGGGCCCCGAACTTACTCGAGCCGTCCTCAACGGATCCGTTCCCATCGAACGATTGGATGATATGGCCGTTCGTATCGTTGCTTCCTGGTATAAGCTGGGTCAGGACGATAAGAAGCTTTACCCAGATGAGCTCCCCAATTTCTCCTCGTGGACCAACGACAAGATGGGTACCCTCGCTCCCGGTAGCAAGACACCCCAACCCGAGGTCGAGGTCAACAAGTATGTTCATGTGCAAGGCAACCATTCTGACATTGCCCGCCGCGTTGCTGCCGAGGGCACAGTGCTGCTAAAGAATAAGGACGTCTTGCCAATCAGCAGAGACGGCTTCATCGACGCGAAGCGCAAGCGCCACGAGGGCAAATTGAAGATTGGCATCTATGGCGAGGACGCTGGTCCAGGCAACGGCCCGAATTACTGCGCTGATCGCGGCTGCAACCAAGGGACGCTGGGCTCGGGCTGGGGCAGTGGTGCTGTGGAATTCCCGTACCTCGTTACTCCTGTCGAAGCCTTGAAGAAGGGTTTCAAGTCTGAGAAAGTTGAGCTGTCCGAGTATCTCACAAACTCGCCCCCATTCCAAAAGGACCCCTCTGTCCTGCACAACCAGGATGTCTGCATCGTATTTGCGAACGCGGACTCGGGAGAAGGCTTCCTGGCATGGGGAGGCATTGGCGGTGATCGAAACGATCTCAAGTTGCAAAAAGGAGGAGACGATCTGATCCTCCTGGTTGCCGACAATTGCGGCAAGGGTGAAGGTAATTCAGCAGGTGGTGATACCATCGTTGTCATTCATTCGGTAGGACCCGTCGAAATGGAACGCTGGATCGACCATCCCGGTGTCAAGGCCGTCCTCTACGCCAACCTTCCAGGAGAGGAGAGTGGAAACGCGCTAGCGGACGTGATCTTTGGCGATGTCAACCCCAGTGGCAAGCTGCCGTATACGATCCCCAAGTCTCTGAAGGACTTTGGACCTGGCGGACAGATCTTGTACCTACCCAACGGCGTGGTGCCCCAGCAAGACTTCTCTGAAGGACTCTACATCGACTACCGACACTTTGACAAGAACAACATTGAACCTCGTTTTGAATTTGGATTCGGTCTTTCATACACAAGCTTCGAGTTTTCCAATGTCACCGTCAAGGGCGTCAAGGAAAAGAGCGCACTTCCTCCACCTCGTCCAACGCCCGGGGCGGAGCCACCAAAATTCAGCGACAAGATCCCTGACAAGAAGGTGGCTTTGTTTCCGGAGGGGTTCCGCAAGCTCGAGAAATATGTGTACCCATACTTGGACACCGTTGACGATATTTCCTCAGAACCGTACCCTTATCCAGACGGATACGAGGTGAAGCAACCTCCATCCCAAGCTGGTGGTGAAGAGGGCGGTAACCCCGATCTGTGGGAGACATATGTCACCATCCAGGCGGACGTCACCAACACCGGCGCTGTAGCAGGCAAGGTCGTCCCCCAGTTGTACATGTCGTACCCGAAGAATGTGCACGGCGTGGACTTCCCCGTCAAGGTCCTTCGCGGATTTGACAAGTTCAACTTGGAGAAGGGCGAGAAGAAGACCGTCACGTTCAATGTGACACGCCGCGACCTCAGTTACTGGGACGTACGGCAACAGAACTGGGCAATGATTACGTTTGGAGAGTATTCGTTCCTTGTTGGCGAGAGCTCGAGGCATCTTACGCAAATGGGCAGTTGGTAAACAGTTGTTGAATATTTCTTTGGTTTCCACTGTTTTGAAGCCATGTATGTTTATGAATTGAAGACTGTGGGAAAACACATATGGGAGTTTCGTTTCTGATTCAGTATTGTTGTACATGATGAGACTACATAGGGTCTCGTGAAGGTGGCTGATCTACGTCTGTAGAATGTGAATAGAGCTACTTGATTACTGTGACGTTTAATCCAAGCCCTGGTTGACTTGAATATGTTCTACTCGTACTTGGGTCTGGCGAAAGTGCTGGGATCGTCAGTCTATCTGATAGGAATCGTGGCCAGAATCATCTACACTGGTCCCCGACTCAAGTTGCAAGGCGAGGAAGGCGCAAAGCACGGCACATCCGGAGATAGTGATGGAGTTGCATGGTGGCGAGTTGATGTAGGCATTCAAGCTGGAATCGGACCGGTCTTGAGACTGTATTCCAAGGTAGAGGTGTTTGACTAGGTACTGGAAGAAGAAGTTTCTTGAGGTACCAAGCTTCCAAGCAACCATCTGCCGAATGCCGCATGACGCTTGACCTGATGATCATTTAGGTCTCGTTATCCAGGCAACAGCGACGTGTGTTTGGATAGACTTGTTCCAGGCAGATGTCTGTCAATACGACGCAGTGATGAACGTACTAGATGTTGTCGGCTTGCTATGAAGTCAGTGAAGGCATATTGAAACTTTGCGGAGTTCACGGAGTGTGGTCAGCAGGTTTACTGGCAATGTGGCCGTGGAAAAGAGCTCCACTCCGTGAGATAAGCGGAGGCCGCTGGGCTCGGGGACCTCGATCATTCTCTTTTTGATCAAAGGTGTGCGACACAGTGGATTGCTGTTACCCGATGCAGTCAGCAGCAGAGAAACAATTGGAAGTAGGTAGTGAGAAACACGTGATCGGCTCTGCGATGGGTAAGCCCAACCTCATAAATCTCACCAACCCAACGAGCTGTCCGCGCGAGGAGTGGGGGTTGCAGACTTGTTCTAAACGCCGTCAAGTATTTTCTAACTCACTTACGTCACGTGTAGTCAACTTGAACGATTCCATAATTTCTTTCTGGCTTACAGAGCAGAGTGCAGTATGTTGACGGCTGACATATCATCGGTTGTCGTGAGAATGTGACGTCTCGGCGTGAATCACTGGCTATGACGAAGCGCCCCGAGCAGAGACCATTTCGCCATGGCAGCGAGTCTAATTCATGGTAGATCCACTACCGACACAACAGAATCTGAGGTCCGGTTACGTCCGGCGTGGGGGTGTTGAAGTTGAGATGATGTGAAGGTGGAGATGGAGATGGAGATGGAGGGGAGATTTGGAATGCCATACAAGGCACTTGAGCGCACCAGGCGACAGGACTTTCGCCTCCGCCCCGGCTCCGGCGGAGTTCACGATGGCAAGTGCTTGTCAAGTGGAGGGATGTAAGAGCGGATGCAAGGCACTGCTTCCAATCTTGCATTCAAGACACCCTGGAAGCTGTGGAAGCTGCTCAAGAAGGAGCCATAACTCGAGGCACATGCCTGAAAGGTAACTTTAGGTAGGTTGGCTCCCTCCATGAGAAATGATTCCCCATTGGGAAAGAAAGAATGAGAGCTACGGAGCTTCCTCCTTGTCTCCTTCTGCCGTCTCGTCGGATTATCAGGAGCCGGATGGCTTAGGGAGGAGCGACGGGGCAAGCCACATCCGCAGCGAATCACGGCCCTTGCTTCCCTCTTTCTTCGGATTTCCATTGGCCGATAGTATCCACTTGAGCTTATAAACTGGGCCACTCGCATTAGGCTGTGGCGCAGTTCAGAGCATTGTGCTGTCAGATCGCTGTGTGCGCGTGTGACGTTTTTCTGTCTGCTGTCTGCTTGTTCTCTTCTTCCCAGCTTCCATCCATGCTTCATCCCGTCCTCTCATCCCAACTTGTGTTAGTCGCCGCGCTTGCTTCCAGTCTACCGCGAGTCTCCCGGCTCTGTCCGACCTTTCGAGCCGTAACACAGCAAACCAAATGCTTCGCATCGCGCTTATAATCCTTTCTTCCTGGGCCATAGACGGCGCTTCCGGTATCTCCGCTCTTCCGGCGCTTGGCTCATCGTCAAGTGCTCCTCCGGGGCTTACAGAATCCTCGAGTCTGCCTCGCCAAATACCCAACATGGGGTTTTCAAGGCTATTCTGACATCTTTGTATGCTTTTCGCTCGGCGCTTGGAATCCTGTGTCGGATGGGGCAAATTGCTTCCTTTGGATCATCCTGTTGATACAGGATCGACCAGACAGATCTCCTTACGGCTACAGTATGTCGATCGATCTGCTCAGGTAGGGCCGGATCTTACAGCTACTCCCAGCCTCAACTTCAGCAGCCCGTCGTCGACTTCCAGAAGAAACCCCTCGGCCCATAATCATTGGCCCAAGACCCTAGCAAGCGGGAAGTTTGGGAGCCGAGGCACGGGCTTAGCCATGCCTCAAAGTCTAGAACCAGAATCACCCTAGTACTGTTCCCAGCCTCTAGGAACGCCAAACAAGCGTGCAGGATGCCCAACCTGAAGCAGACGACAACCTCTATCCTAATGATCGAATCCTTCACAACAGGGATTCAAGATTCCTCACAATGGGTCCGGATCGGAGCTCAGAGTCCCCTCCGACACATGAATAAAAGAGTTCGAGCGGCGGGGCAGCTGAAATGCAGACCAACCAACCCGTGGGTAAAGCTACCTGGTTGACACTCAGCCCTATGGAAGCATCCCCGCATCTACGGAGTACGACTTACCTACTACAACGTGGTTGATGTCTGGGATGCTCAAACATCACGCGAGCTATGCAAGGTTGAGACAGAGCTTGGTTCGCGCTTGCGGATATCTACCTCGACCCTTTTTGACACTCTTGTAGGTTACTTCTGCAGACTCGCGCCTACGTGCCGCTAAAATCCTTGCATACGTCCTCTCCGTGCCCGGCCTCAATGCTATTCCGGCCCCCTCAATCTGTATTCCGTTGGCACCGCGGCAGAACACCAGGCCCGTTTGTCGCTTTACAATTCATAGTCGTATCTGCACGTCTACTGCAAACCACCCCTCTGAGACTTATTGGCCCATTGGCGACAATCATCAAGCCTCCACCGAAGAAGCTAACAGACCTCCGTCGGATTGCCAGACAGAGCCTCCCATCTTGGTCAGCAGTAATGCCTTGTACTGGGTTTCGCCATCCTCCGCCACAGTCGAAACGTCCGCTATATGCAATCTTCACCTGACGATAGACCGGGGACGCCCGAACAATCACGGGCCGGGACTGGCGTGGGGTGGGCAACCATTAGTCCCTGCCATACGATCTGTCCTCCACTAAAATCTGACGTTGTCTTCTGGGGACCCTGCCACCCTCTGTTCCCGTTGACCGGCTGCCCAAACACCCTATGAGATGGCTCTGATCATTGACACTATGCCTGGTAGGGCTGCAGCTACGACATTCGCGCAGCCAGAACCACCCCGGAAGCATGCATGTTTAGGCTGTCCCGGCTTCTGGGGTCGGTCTATCGCGATTCCCATCGTCATCCGCTAGGGTGGGGAGCTCTTCTGGAGCTCGAGACAAAAATACGTCTGCTCTGTCAGCAGTTTTACTCATCGGCACCTGTATGCGATGTGGCCAATCACTGACCTCAACCTCGTTCTCTCGCCCACCACACTGCATGTCGTCCCCTCACAAGCATCTAAGTCTTGGGAGAAAGAGTGATCGAAGTCGCGAGCATGTTCTTCAACCAGACCTGCAGCATAGCCGGTCTTCTGGGAATGGTTGAGGATTCTGGTCAGAAGCCCAGTGATCACCCGTTTCGCTGTCCCTGGTCATGGCACACCCATTCTTCGGTCTGTCGACTTGGTGGACGCCCCTTTGATATGGTTGCCGTAACCCCTGACGTCCCTTCCGATGCCTTCATCAGCCTCAGCCTCAGCTCCGGACTACGTCTACCTCCGGGTGGATGCTTCCTCACCGTTTAGAGTTCAAACGATTGACTACCATTGCCGGTGCGTTGTCCGGCACTGACATATGTTGTGGCTGGGTCAGCCCATATCAATATGATGCACTATCATATGCTGCCACATTTGGCTGCAATCTTCTTCTTCTGGCTCTGGAAGAACGAATCTTGACCATACAAACACATTCTGTCGTTTCAGATACCCGACACAGAAGCGACTTTTCTTCGGTGTTACTCCATACCAAGCTTTTCTGACGGCCTTTGCCGACTGTTTGAGGCACCGCAAACTCACATCATCACTCATCTCGTGATACGCCGTCTCCGGTTCGACTACTGCGGATCTCTTTCGAGTATTCAACAGCTATCTTGGGTCACTGAGCTCCGCCGACGTCATTACCAACAGCGAGGCACATCCAGTTGGAAGGTGTCTGATTACTTCGATCGACCCATCTACTCGGTTCGCAGATTCTACCCCGAAGTGGATGTCTGTCGTGATGAGCATCAAGCTCGAAGTCGAGGAACAGGATATATCACTAGCTTCCCCCGATCTGAACCTGCCACTTTCTTTTGACCATAGCCACACGAACATCATCCAGCTTGAAGATCAAATAGACTCGGATACACAGTACACAGTCGAGGATATCCTTGTCGCCTTTGCGCCGCCATCAGTTAGTCAGGAGTCTCATCCTTCCCGCAGACCGTCATCAACCATGTCATCGTCGCGTTCCGGCCGTTCGGGAGGGTCATCAAGCCACCACCGTAGCTCCAAGAGTAGCAAGAAACCAAGGGCGGTTCAAGTTAGTCACGGTCTCCTCTTTGTACTACCCCCCCTGTTCAACAAGCACGCATCACTACATCTAGCTTTCTCGTCCATCTTAATTCTCAAGTCCAAGATGAGACTGCTTTACCCGATCCTCCTTCTTCATCGGGCACCGTACTGACCTTTAATTATTCATAGCGCTCAATCCAACAACTCATCGAGTCCCTAGAGACGCACAGAGTCAACACCCTCACAGAGCTCTGCCGTATCGAGCGCGTGGCGGCTACCTGCGAGAACGAGGAAGACGCTCTAGCCTTCCAAGGACCCATGACCGCCGCCTGGGACTACTATGTGAACAGCAATCAGTTTCTCACGGAACTCCGCGGCCTGACGCGGAGCTACCCCCTCTGCAGCGACCTCCTCTACGACGCTCACGTCCGCGTGCGCAACGATCCCAATTCGAACAAGAGCTGGAACCTGGCCTGGTTGTGTCTTGTCAAGATTCAGGAAGAGTGAGTACTACCATCACCGTGATCGAACCATACTATGAGAGATGAGGGCTGACATTTGCTCCCTTTGCGATTGCAGTGATCTCGTGTCCGGATACGCAGCTCTGGAGGCCACCAAGCCTGAGATGTGGGGAGGTCGCGAGCCCTCTACCGATGAGGCGGCCCAGCTCGGCGCCTGCTTCGAATATGAATGGAACAAGGCCGTCGACACGATGTTGCGGCACTGGTCCGTTCCCCCGACGTGGTTTTAGTCTGGCAGTGGGGGGGGGGGGGGACTCACGATCATGATGAGCCGGCCTACATGAGCGCGACAATTCAATAGACGGACGGAGAAATATTTACGACACGCACCTAACGGGGTCCATTTGTGTTGCTTGGTATTAGAGCATGAGCGAGCGAGGGAGAGAAATTTCTCCCTCAGGGCATAGCATTGGCATGGGGATTTTGGGCATTGGGAAGAAGCATCGCCATACACCACTCAGTCTCACGACAATGGTCGGATATTGTAGCAATTTTTGGGCATTTTTGTTGTACTTGTTCCTTCTAGAAGAGGTGTCCAAGTCACAAGGTTGCATTCATAGAGGGCTTCTGGCAAGCCCTACGGATAAATCTCATCTACCCATATTTAGAAGCACCAAGAGAGGAGAAGCATTTATTCCTGCGCAACTTTGCTCTCGGTTGAATGAGTATGAAATGTCACAACTATGCTCAGAGCACTGCACGCTACAAGACGCGTCAAACTCTCCCACAAAACGAAGCATCATGAACGCGTGGGTACCATCTAAGCGCAACGGGCATTAACTATTTGACGACGCTTAAGAGCTGATGAAAATACTCACTGCAATCGACCTATCACAAGCAGCAATCGCCACGATGCGGAGGTGAACATGCAGCGCCTTGCGAACACGGCGATGCTCGTACAGCCTATTTACATCGCACATCACTGCACATGATCCATATTCTCAAATCCAATGCTGAATGAGGTATTCAAAGACCAAATCAAATCTTGAGATTAACGAGTCTGGGCCCGGCACTGGCCTCTTGAATCTATACCGTGTAGATGTCTGCCTCTTCGTCTTCTTTCAGAGGGTGAGCTGGTTCCACCCCTCTCTATTGATGCAAATATATCCGCTTTGACCAGGCATTTCCGACCTTTTCCCAATGCTATGATTATCCGAAACATTTTCCGACCGTATTAAAAACACAAAATCCGGCGGTTCAACATGTGTTGATTGCTCTTGGCGCAGACCTCGGTGGTATGGCTCATGGCTCAGTTTCACCGTCAGTGCCATCTTCCTCGCCAACCCAATCGTCACTCTCGAGGCCGCGGTTGCGGATGGCGAGGGAGCCAATCCATCCCAAGAGGGCAATACCGCCGAATATGCCCCAGACTAGGGCCTCACCCTTGGGATGGACACGCGTGGAGAGCGTGAAAAGGGAGCCGGAGACGAATGGCCCAAAGCTGCGGCCCGCGGCGGACAGCGTCTGGGCGATGCCGTTCAAGGTTCCCAAAGTAGCATGATTCGGTGCACAGTTTGTGATCTACAGCCAGCATTAGCAAAAATTCATGATTTCAATCATCCAAAGATGGCTTACCAAGAGCATGACGCTAGACAGGCCGCCCACGGCGCAGATATTCTTAATGATTAAGATAACGCCGAGTTCCGCGTACAGCCAGGCAGAGCCGCTGCCGATACCGAACAGCGGCTCGTCGTCCAAGTACGGAATCCAGGGCATCAGGGCCATGCTAACGGCCAGTCCCAGCAAGGCAATGCGATAGGTTCCCAGGTTTCCCAGCCGCGTCTTCAAGTGCTGGAAGAGGAAAGCCTGAAACGCTATAGTAGCCACGCCGGCCAGACTGAGACTGATACCGATCTTGCTTGGCGGAAGACCGCGCCCAGTTGGAGGATTGGCATCGGCGAAAATCGGGTACAAGCTGTTGTAGGAGATGTTGGACAGCTGGAATACTAGGTACGTCAATAGCACAAGCACCGTATTGCGGTTCAAAAGTTGACGCCATGTCGCCAGATCGCCCGGGAGTTTCGCATCATCGTCGGCCTGGGCATCGTTCTCAGATGCATGGTGCAGCAACCCTTGATCCTCTCCCGCCTCATCCTCGTCATCTTCTTCTTCTTCTTCTTCGTCGTCGTCAGTGCTGACCACGGCTTGTGATCCGCGGCGAGGCCAGCGGGTGGCCCATGAGCCTCTGCGCGGTTGCGCTTCTCGCGAAATCCAGGACCAAGCTTTGCGCGCCCAGGCGGGAATCCATGCTGCGTGGTCTGGCTCCAAGGTTTCCAGTGTCTCCTCGAACCAGATTGCGACGACAATCACGCTGATGAACAGTAACCCTGCGCTCAGCAAGTTGGGCGCCAAATATGGGTATCGTTTTCCCATGGTACCAACCAGCAACCCGCCCAGGGCTGGACCCGTAATGCCGCCTAGGGAGTAGATGACGGGAAGCCATGTAAAGGCCCGGCTTTGATTAGAGCGGTCCGTCACTTCGCCTAGGACGGTGGGAACCACGGCAGCGTTGCCATTGAGCATACCCATGGCCACATGAACGACTACGATCTGCCAGTAGGTCCTGCAGAAACCGAAACCCACAAAACAGCATGCCAACATGAAGGTGCCAAGAACCATGGTCGGTTTTCTACCCACGACGTCTGATAGGTAGCCCCATAGTAGGTTCGTGGATAATTGAGCGAGGGCGAATGCTGAGGCAAGGATACCGACATACAGACCTGTCTGAGAGTCGGGGATATCGGCGAAGGACTCGACCATCTGAGGCAGGTAAGGGCCGATGGAGTTTAATGCAGTCTGCTCGCTCAAGGAGAGGAAGGCAAGCAAAGCAAGCTGTTTGACAGGCAGAGGAGTCTGCTGGTGATCGTCGTCTGAGGCATCGGAATCTTCATCGGAATGTGGGAAAAGCTCTGCCGAGGATTGCTCGCGGGGGTTCTTGGGAGGTGGTGTCGGAAAGGTGTGATATCTATGAGTAGACTGGCGTCGCATCGTGGTCCTCCGGCTGGACTCGATGTTTCCAAGAGTCGGTATGGGAGCGCCTGCGTGGAATGAACCGGACGAGGCTGTCCGGGACACAGCAGCTGCGCGAGCAATGTTATTGCTGTTGGTGGTGCGAGGCATGTTGGCAGCTGGGGCAATCGAGGCGGCGCAGGGCCTGATGCCAGAGGGCGAACAGATGCAGCTACACAGGTTCTTGCAGCACAAGCGGTGACGTCGTCGAGATGGTCGTCGAGATCGGTCACGGTTCACGGGGGTTATCGGTTTATGATGGTCGGAGATGGGTTCGGTGGTGAGCTGCTTGTTCGGGTGTAGCTGCTGGGACGAGGCTACCCCGCTGCCAGGGTCTCACGGAGATGGAATGCAGAATCGCAACCTCCAGCACATGGTCTCGAGTTGCCTATAAATGCGAAGCGGCGACGTGGTTTGGGAGGAGAACAGGACAATTGACGACTCGGGCACACTGGGGAGGGTGGAGATGTGCGTCTCTCAATGTCCTGAGCTGGGAGGTGAGAAGGTGGAGGGGGAGTTCGAAGGTCGCAAGATGGGCGAGGGGAAGAGAGGCGCGGATAATGTTGCGACGCAATGAAGTAAGGCAATTAATTAAGCGGGTGGTTGAAGAACATGGAAGGTGCTGCAGGTCGGCGGAAGGATATCGGCGGGTAGCTCTCGGCCTGGGCCTGATGCGACGTAAGAGCTGCCCAGAAGAGCAAGCGAAGACGGGGAGAGGTGACGGGTGAAGGTCCAATTGGAAAGAAGCACGGACATGGGTGACCTCATTTTTCAGTACTTTTCTTTTCGGTTTTTTTTTTCCTTCTTTCCCTTTCCTTCCCTCCCTTCGATCCTTCCCTCTGATTTTCCTGGGTACGTAGTCTCTTCGCTTGGGGGCCTGGGGTGATCCGTGCTCGGTGCTCGCGGCTGCCTGTGGCTCGTGCTCAAGACAAAATGAAGGTGGCAGGCGGGAAGTTAAGCTTTCCGCACTGACAGACACCAATCTCACTAACAGCCAATCAACGCACCAGGAGATCGGGGCAGGCACGAGGCTCGCACTGCACTTTCTTCTCGCATCACGCGCAGGAGATGACGCCCACCCTCCAAATCACCACTTTGCCATTGGCTGATGCCATCTGATCTCGGATCTCTCATCTGGCCTTGATCGTCCCAGATCTTCCCTCCCACCCAGTAGACAAAATGTAAACGGCCACTAGAACCCTGACGTTTGACCTCTGCTCTTTTTCCATTTGCTATCGCAGTCTACACCACTACACGTGTATTCCTCGGCATCTCCAACCGTTCGTCTTTTCGACTGCATCCAATCATTTGACTCAACACACCGTCGGGAATCCGCACCAACATAGTACTCGGCTTTTCAAAGTAGCGGCAGTGTTTACGAGAGACTGCCTTGTGATCAACACATGTTGGCACCAGGCCAAATCTCTCCGAGGCCGCATCTAACGTGGTAGCGAGACATCTGACACTGGATCAGAAATCCTCCGAAGCTAGCCTCACGCAGGGTCCTGTCGTGTGCTTCTCTAAACTGGCAAAGAGATGGTCCACGATTCTGTGCTAGACGCCCCAAAAGAAGAAGAACTACGTCAAGGGCTTCGAATCATGTGCGGATGCTGGTAGCTGGTGGGCGATGCTAGCGAATCTTTCATTGATCTCGTGTCGAAACTATGGTTAAGACTGAGACCAAGTCTTGCAAGATGTCTCTTTGAACATCTTATGAATGCTCAACAACACAGAGAGAGAGGCGACTGCAAATAGGGCGACCCTGTGAATCGACAAGATGTCAACCCTTTTATGATCGCTAGCGTAAACGGATCACGGATGTCCATGCCATGATGTATTTAGACAGACGCGACTCAATATCTCGGTAACATTCACCGACAAACAGCTCCCAATACCGAGCTCGTGCGAAACCTTCGTCTTGATCCTTGTCTGTCTTGCCTTTTCTCTCATGTCACTGGAAGATCCTTCGTTCAGACACATTTTGGAGAGTTACATGGCAGATTGACACCCGGAGTGCCCCGCAGCCCCGGATTCGGGTACTATGAAAACCGCACGTCCGGCTGCAACCAAAGGCGTACATGTCTCGGGCCGCATTGAACCGGGCCTCGGGGATGTGGCATGTATACAAAATTCCCAGGAGCGCGGTATACCCTCGGCCCCCACGGATCGCACATCATTATCACGACTGGAAACAGCTTGAATTCGATTTCCACCGATCTGCCGAGCAGATTCAAGCCTGCGACACACAGTGCCTTCGGAGTTAGTATTGTGCTACAGAATCCTGAGCATTTTCTGCCCGGAACTCAAAGCAATATCGGTCACCAAGCGATGCTCTTCCAGCTGAGTCAAGGTGACCATTACCTTATGTGTCCAGTCAGGTTCTTATGTCCGTAATGCAGTAGAGAGCGCCAAGGGATACATCAAGAGACCTTCTTTAGCTTTTAAGCGATGATCAAGCTGTCTTCGCTTCTGCTCATGTCCCTGTATCCCGTATACGTCTTCCGCAAGGTACTGACAAGGCACCCCCGAGTGCATGGGGAGTCAACCCCAACGCCAAGGCTCGCGACAAAAGACATCTTGATGTCTCGGTCAAAACTGAACCGAATCCTCCATCCTCTGAGAGATCCGCACGCGTCCTAAAGACGAAGCTTACAGGGGAGTTTCAGTCAGGTGCCTGAACTCATTGCCACATCGGCCAGCGTGTAAAACCGAATCCTCGATTCTCGAAAGCTTGGGTCACACGCCATTGTACTTCATAGGAAAGTAGCACCGTGAGACCATAGTTTGTTTGTTCATTCAGTTTCATATTTTTTTCATATAGCATTATATCATGAGCTTCATACGAAGACGCGCAAGAACTCGACCAGTGCCATCATAGCCATAGCCTGGCCGTAGGGCATGCTCGTCCGCGGAATATCCTTGTAATGCTGCAAATCGTGACCCATACCCGTGCCAAACGACGTGTTGAGCAGCTCGCCCTCCGGGCTAATATTTTCCAGAATGGCATTAATCGCCTTGACGGCGACGGCCTCGTACTCCTTTCCAATGTACTTTTTCCGCTGCGCCTTGAGGATGCCGTAGGCGAAACCGGCCGTGGCGCTCGCCTCGACGTAGGAGCCCTCGGACTCGGGCACGTCGAGCAGCGTTCTCCACAGACCGTTTTCGACCTGCAGCGGCACGAGGGCGGCACATTGAGCTTCGAGGGTGTTGATGAGGTGGGAGCGGAGGGCGTCGTCGCCCGTGAGGTTGAGCAGCTCGATGAACTCGGGGATGACGATGGTGAGCCAGCTGTTGCCGCGGGCCCAGCGGGCGCGGGCAAAGTTGTGGCCGCCCTCGTGGAAGGTCCAGCCGTGGAAGAAGAGGCCGGTAGGCGCGTCAAAGAGATACTGCAGGTGGAGGAGGAACTGGCGCTTGGCCTCCTCGACGTAGTGGGGGCGGTTGAGGACGAGACCGATCTTTGCGAGGGGCAGGACGGTCATCATGAGGGTGTCGTCCCAGAGCTGCTGGTCGTTGACCTCGAGGTAGGTGATGTGCTGCATGCCGCCGTACTTTGTGCGGGGGAGGTCATGGTAGGCCCACTCGGCCCAGCTGTCGAGCCAGGGGAGGTAGGTCTCGTTTCCGGTCTTTTCGTAGACGTAGGCGAGAGTGAGGAAGACGGCCATGGTGTTGATGTTTTTGCCCTTGTGGCCCTCCTCGAAGCGGTCGCGGAACCAGTCCTCGATGATTTTGAGGTCGGCCGGGTCGCCATTGAGCTCGTAGTACTTCCAGATGCCATACAGGCCGATGCCGTGGGTCCATTCCCAGTCGCCCCAGCCCTTTGTGTCGATGACGCGGCCGTTCTCGAGCGTCATGAGGAACTCGCCCGTGGTGTCCTTGATGTTGACCATGTCATGGATCAGCTGCTTGACCTGCTTATGAATGTCGGCCCGCTTGACGCCATGGAGCTCTGTGATTCCCGCAGGCATTTTGGCGGTATTCTTTCTGTGTTTTTTTTTTGTGAGGATTGGTTGTTAGACCCTTTAGGTCTCTGTGTCCGTAATTAGCCTTGAGAGATCAAGCTTTGGCTGGCAATGTGAGGTCACGGCCATCTCGCTCCCCATGATATCGAATTCGTGTCGATTGGTGACGCAAAATGACTACTCTACAGGTGGTGTGAAATGAGACTAACCTTCTTGTTCAAACGTCGTGCGGCACAGATAACATGTGACTTTGCGACGGTATGATTGGGGGGGGGGGGGTATCTAGGTATGTACAAGCACGGCGCGGCACCAAAAGACGCGAAGACACGTGAGACAGAAGTTTATCGACGATATGTCAGATCCTCGGGGGAAAAGGGTACGCTCAGAGGCACGAAGTTTGGGTGCGGAATCCTTTATGAAGGGGAGGGCTCTGGCGAAATATGCTTGGTGGGAAAAACGAGGGGTCGTGGGCGGGAGGATGGAGGGGAACGCATGCTCGGAGTGATGGTGGCCGAGGACCAAGGCCCCAAGATGTCCTTCCAAGACGCGCTTTCCAGTAGGCGGTTTGGTTCAAGAACGATGGATCATGGGAGGAGAGCTGGGGATCCCCACACTCTGGATGGATGGCCAAAGGTGTTTTGGCTGGGATTGTGCGTTTGCGACTGCGAAATCGCAGAAGGAAACGGTTACATACTTGAGTCTGCTAAGGCAGAATTGAGTAATGCAAGGTGTGAATAAGTGAGGAAAGACCGTTTCTCTCAGGTACGCTCCTGGGCCTGGACGACGAGTGCGGGAACGACGTCGATGGTTGGTCGGATGGGCCCGACGTTGACCCGCTTCAGATGGCACGCCACCGGGGTGCTCCGCTCGCTGCTCGGGCCCTCCTCCCCCGCGCCCCGGGCTTCTTACCCCGCGCCGGTGGAGAAAGCTTTCCCCGATTTTTCTGTTCATTCCCGTTCTTTTTCCTGGCTCCCCCGTGGTTCCCGTGGGCCTCCTTTTCTTACCAGTTGCTCTCTGCTCGGTCTCTGACTGGTCTGTAATTACTTAGGCAAACTGCCATTGGTGTTTTCCAAGGCTGCTATCTGGATTATCCCTGTTTCTGTCCCCAAATTCCTGCGCTTCTTACGAGGTTTCGAGCCTTGAACGCCGAACCCGCCGCTGGCGCCCCCCGGCTTTTTTGTGTTTAGCCGTCCGGGGTCTATGTTTTGGGGAAGTCATCTCCGCACACTCTCCGCAACCCCTTCTACACTGGATCTTTGGGGGAAATTCTGGGCGAGCAAAAGCTGGAGAGGGCGGGCGACGGGGAACCGGGAACTGTCCAGAGCCTAAGGTACGGTACGGAGTAGGAGAGGAGATTTGAGGGGCCTTTTCTGCCCTAGGCAACCAGGCTTAAACCTCATTTTGCGGAACCCTGGACGGTAGAATAAGGTTATCCCATGCCCTCCCCCAGGCACCGTAGTGACAGTACAATACGGAGTGAGATTGAGCGAGATGAACGAGATTACAGAGATGGGCGAGATTTTCTGGAGTCATCTTGAGGAATTGAAGGAACGGGAACGTCTACTCATATAGAAACGGCTTCTACGGGACGGCTGCTCTCATTCCTGATTACTATGACATTCTGATTGCGGAACTCAATTTCCTTTCGTAGCCCCTGTGCA
Organism: Colletotrichum tamarilloi; assembly: GCF_030869305.1. Lineage (NCBI taxonomy): Eukaryota > Fungi > Ascomycota > Sordariomycetes > Glomerellales > Glomerellaceae > Colletotrichum > Colletotrichum tamarilloi. The sequence continues at coordinate 189,431 of NW_026849448.1, forward strand.
TGCAAGCATCTCACCGCAGGACATTAGACGCAATGCAACCGCTGCAACACGACATACTACGTACTGCGTATGTGCCCGCACACACTTCCACACATATTCCCAGCCTCCTGCTGAACTTGCCCCCATGTCCAAGTCTCCATACTGTTGCGTTACGCTTTGCCCAATTCACCGCGATACCATTGTTTACCACGTCTTCACACGAGCTTAGCCAAAGCCTACAGCGTAAAATTGACGGAACAAGAATTTGCAAAGTCATTCAAGAGACGGAAAAGACCAGTTGAGCCCGAGCGTCGAGACCAAAGACTCCGTCAAGCTTTTCCTTTGGTGGTGAGCCAAGCCCGGGTCTGGTCAAGTCGGTAGGATTCGCGCCGACGATATGGCTGCTTCGAGGCAAGACGGCCGTTTTCCTCACATCAACCAATCCCATCCCTGCATGCCCGCCGCCAGCCCGAAGCAGTTTTTGTGTCGTTAACATTTCCGCCCACCACCACGCTGGCTCACACACCACTCACCCCTTCCGCCGAGGGACCTCGTGGTCTGAGCCTCTTGTTCTTCGCCAGTCGCTGCTGAACCATTTCGTCTGCCCAGAAATGCGGCGACAAAAGCCCAAGAATCCAAGAAATGAGGCGGCCGGGAGAGCGCCCAAGTGCCATGCCAAGTCGCTCACTGCCGTCGCAGCCGCCATCCATTCTTGCTCATTGATAACCTCTCCTCCAAAACCACAATAATAGAGCCTCATCTCGCTCATGGGATCGTGTTTTCTCAACCGCTTAAACGCTTGATTACCAACACCGATTAGCTGACCTTTCGCCGCCTCGAGAAACTACAGACTCGTGTGAGACATTCCAACAAGATACTACTGACTAGAACTAGTCTCGCGCCTTATTCCCCGTTGCAGAAAACCACCAATCACTTCACTCAGTTCAAAGAACCACAGTATAGGCGCACGCCATCGCGCCGGGTCGACCTCGCCAGCCGTGCCAACCATGATAGTTCAGCCAGATAACTTCCCCGTTGGAGCTATGCATCCACACCCTTATTCCCACCTATCTTGCTGTCGGTTTCCTTCCGGTTGACCATCCATCAAAACCAGCACGCACATGTTCATGTTGTTGCCCCCATGGGTCCCCCAGTCGACGCAACGTTGTCCCCCAATCCCTAATCCTGACTCGTGCTGCTCTAGCCATGAACCTGCCCACTTTCTTATCCTTCTTATCCAATCTTTGTTACCCAAATTACGGTCTCATACTCCATCTTCTCCCCAGATATTGGGGCATACACCGCAGAAACGCGGAGTTCAGAAGGGGGGAAGAGAGCGAGCGTATGGGGGAGGTGTGGTAAACCAGGCCTTGCCAACATCGCACCTTGCCCTTCCCGCCACTTCGGTCGAATGATGTCCCAAATTGCATCCACTCCTCCTGGACTCCTGGCCATTCCTCGCCTGTCAATCGTCTGGTCCAAGCTGTGATCCGGCTCACCGAACCACACAGGACCCGGCAAGCCGTCTCCATACCCACCCCAGGGTACCTGGAGCCCAGGGCCCGTGGGGGTTTGGTTCTGGCTTTGGTCTCGTCGTCTCTTTTCGCGGGGAACCGAGATGTGGACCGGGGAAATGGAGAAGTCCTGCCTGCTTCCCAACAAGAAATCTTGGGGTAAAAGTGAGGAGAGAATGAGGGTGAGATTCCGGGGTTTGGCAGCCCAGATTGATACCACGTCCGGAAGGGGAAAGGAAGGAATCTGAAGCATTGCCTACGGTACACGGCTCGCTTTTCCCTAACACCTTACCACCCACCCATTACCATCCCTTCGGGGTACTCCACCTGAGATCTGCTCTTATATAGAACGAGGTAGCATCCTCTTTCTCCCATCTCTTGCTCTTCTCCTCCTGTAGGTTGCTCAGCTTCTTCCCTTCCTTTGCAGAGGTTAGACAAGACTCCGGACCCCAAAGCCCCCATCAAGTCAATATCTGAGACCTTTGCTGCGTCTCACTCACCTCGGGCCCTCACCACCACACCATTAGGAACCTTCTCTCGTTCAGTCTAATCTGAACAAGATGGCCTCTACCGAAGTCGCCGACCCGGAGCTCGTCCGCCCCATGAGCGGAGGCGGCCCGGGCAAGAAGTCCTTCCACGAAGTCGAGCGCACAATCTCCAACGAGAAGGCCGACCACCAGCGCCTCGAGAACGTCGACAATGAGCTGTCAAAGTACGTCGGCGACGGCTCCATCACCGTCTCCAGGGAACGCAGCGATCAGCTGCGCAAGATGATTGATAAGCGCGTCCTGGTCATCATGATCGGCACCTACTTCCTCCAGGCCATCGACAAGGGCACAATGTCCTTCGCCTCCATCATGGGCCTCCAGGAGGACACCCACCTCAAGGGCCAAGAGTTCTCCTGGCTCACCACCTGTATCTACATTGCCATCCTCTTCGTCGAGTACCCCCAGAACTACATCATCGCCCGCGTCCCCATCGCAAAGTACCTCAGCTTCTCCATCATCGCCTGGGGCGCCGTCCTCGCCTGCCACGCCGCCTGTACTGACTTCAAGGGCCTCGTCATCGTCCGCACCCTCCTCGGTATCTTTGAGTCCGCCTGCCAGCCCGCCTTTGTCATCCTCTCCTCCATGTGGTACCGCCGCGAGGAGCAGGCGTCTCGTGTTACGTACTGGTACATGATGAACGGTGCCCAGCAGGTTGTCGGCGGTCTCCTTGCCTACTGCTTCACCCACATCAAGACCGGTCCTCTCAAGTCCTGGCAATGGCTGTTCCTGGCCTACGGTGTTGTGTCCGTCATCTTTGGTGTCTTCGTCTTCCTCTGGATGCCCGACTCGCCCATGCGCGCCAAGTGCTACTCCGAGGAAGTCAAGCGGGAGATGGTCGAGCGTGTCCGCGACAACCAGACTGGTATCCAGAACAAGACCTTCAAGCGCGAGCAGGCCATCGAGGCCCTCAAGGATCCCCAGGTCTGGGGTTACTCTCTTATCGCCCTGTGCACCACCCTGCCCACTTCCGGTCTCGGTGCCTTTGCCAACATCATTATCAAGAGCTTCGGTTTCAACACGCTCGAGGTCCAGCTCTTGGCCATGGTTCTTGGTTTCTACATCATCTTTGTCCTTCTCGGCTCCGTCTGGCTCGTCAAGAAGTTTAACCAGAACCTCTACGTCATGCTTGGCTTCTGTGTCCCGTAAGTCAAAACCCTTCTCAGGGTATCACCGTCAACTAGTCACTAACAGACCTCGCTAGTTCCGTCATCGGCACCGTCCTCCTCATGACCGTCCCCAACAACACCTTCTCCCAGCGCGTCGGCCTCCTCATCTGCTACTACATCACCCTCTCCTTCTGGTCAGCCCAGACCCTCGCCCTCTCCCTCATCTCCCGAAACGTCGCCGGCCAGACAAAGAAGCAGTTCGCCGTCGCCATCAACTTCATCGTCTGGGCGGCCGGTAACGCCATCGGCCCCCAGGTCTTCCTCAAGTGGGACGGTCCCCGCTACTTCATTGCCTTCGCCACCCACTTGGGCTGCTACGCGCTTCTCATCATCGTCATCATCTTTCTCCGCATCTACCTCTCCCGCGAGAACAGGAAGAGGGATGAGATGGTTGCTGCTGGTATCCCCGAGGCCTCTCCCGACTATACTGCCCACGCCTTTGAGGACAAGACTGACAAGGAGAACCTGTCTTTCCGCTATGTCTTCTAAGTATTAGATGCAAGTGGTTGTGTAATCTGTTTATGTAATAGCCAATAATGAAGTTTGGCTTCGTCAATATACCCAATATGTAATGCATTATCTTCTGATCTGCTTTCTCTCGCCGTGACAAGATTTCGTGCAACACTATCTTCCTGATGAGGAGTGAGATGATCCAACTCCAGTGATTAACTTTCGACAGTCCGATGCGCTCACGTTCATCCTGGTTTTATAAGTGTTTATGCGATTGCAAGCGAGGACAAACTCGCTGCGTTTTCACTCATCTCAGTTCCCAATCACCTGTGCATGCGATTTTGAAACTGTCTTAAGGACAACTGATCTCAATGATCTACATCTCATTCATGAGAAAATTCAAGTACTTCAACATGTAAGTCAGACATGGTAATGTAACAGGAACATGGATATCTGAGGGCGACTTCATGTTACCTTCAAGGATGAGGGATAAGAGAGAACATGGTGATGAGGCCCAATGCCAGGTATAACGTCGATTTAAGCTCTTTTAGCCTGTAAAAACGCCAAGTAAGTCGCTAGTCAGGTCCAAGAGATTCACCAAGAAATCTCTGGCAATCAAAATGTCTTGAGTGGCTTGCATCTTTGCTTGGCATTTGGAGTTGGGTATGGTTCCCCTCACCGGTGCCGCTCTTCACACACCCCTCCCTTGACTCTCACTCCAGCATCCCCCTGACGAGGTACAAGATAGCTTTCCCTCCATCTTCGTCCTCTCTCCTCATCGCCAAGCTACTTCTCGAAGGCCTTGGCAACTTCCACGTACGAACCCTTGCTGATGTCCTCCAAGATGCCCAGACCTCGGGGATCCCAGCCCAGCTCTTTTCTGGCCTTTGCACCAGACGCCCTATTCTCTGTAGACAGGAAGAAGGAGATAGTTTGCCCCAGCTGCGCCTGTGCAACCTCTAGGCTGATATTCCTCAGTGAAACATGAACAGCAGCAGCAATAGCCTCAGAGATCTGGAAGGAGGTCACATCTGTCGCCGAACTCGCGTTATAAATCTCTCCTGCTAGTCCCTTCTCAGCGGCTAGGAGAAAGAGTCTCGCCGCATCGTCAACGTGCACATTTGTAGTCCGGTTCTTCCCACCGTCGACAATCGTCACCCCGCCAGTCTGCGCTGCGATACTCATGAACTGCGCTACACCGCTGCCGCCCCGGCCGTAGACATAGGGCGCCAGCCGGACCGACATGACGCGAACCCCTCTCTTTTCGAGGTCCAGCGAGTGCAGTTCGGTCAAGATACGGGTGTTGATGGGTGCCGGGTCCGCCGGCGATGCCTCGGTAGTCTCTGCTCCGGTAGGGTCTGCCGCGACGCAGAGAGTACCGGACGTAACGACGAGGGGCTTGTCGGTGCCTGCCAGAGCATCGGCGATGGCGTCGACGGCTGCGGTGTCTATGGGTCTGAAAGTCTCGTAGGGCTCGCCACCGAATACATAAGCCGTGGCTAGGTGGATCACGATGTCTGCTGCTTTGCTTTCCTGGCGGAGGATCTCTAGAGAGGTCAGGTCACCTCGTACGGGTAAGTCAACATACCCACTTCCTGGCACCCCCCTTGTTTCTGGCACCACAAAAACGATGGGATCACAACCCAACCTCCTCATTACTATTAACTATTGATCCTCAACCACACCCACTACAATACAGC